>NC_042978.1:11929575-12229575 GCF_901001165.1 Salmo trutta | reverse complement strand
CCCATGTTCTCTGACAACCCCTCCTTGTTCTTTTCTTGCATGTAATGAGGGTCGTATGTTTTCTTTAGTGCCTGTTGCTATGGTGAGTTGGTTGGTAGTTGGCAGACAGTTAGAAGCGGCATGGAGGGTGTTTTTTTTGCCTGAGGCCTCAGTACTTTAGAAGATGCTGGTCTTAGAAGACTGGTGTAATTTTCCCATCTCCCTCAAATTATTTGAAAGCTCTTGTCCATTCAATATAATGACTCTAATGGTCCCACATTCTGGCATGAAAGGGATTCTATAACCCCTTAATAGCTGTAATGTATATCACTTGGGGAGCAGCACTTTGCACCTGACTATGACCTCTGGTTTGTCTAATCATGGTGCACTTATCTTCAGATGTTTGTTTTTCCCTCCAGGTCCATATGTGAGATTAACCTGGAGGCAGAGCTGTTCACCCTGCAGGATAGCAACGCTAAGCTAGTGGCGGCGCTTCACGAGGCTAACACTGGCGTGGAGGAGTGGAAGAAACAGCTGGCTGAGTATCAGGAGGAGACTGTCAGGCTCCGAGATCAGGTAAGAGCTATGGTGACAGACCACTGCTATTCCGGTTGTCTGCATCCCAGCTAACTGGTCTGGATCCATAATGGTAGATTATTAGGTTTAAAGAGGGAGTAACCCTTAGACTTTGCCACTTTGGTGGTCAAAGTGGGATCGTGCCCATGAGAGACCATTCTCAAAGCAACAGCATATGAAGATCTACTGAAGATCAGTGGTCACATGGTAGTTAAACCTGGGTTATGTCAAAGGCCGTGCTGACATTTGGTAAATGCAGCACATTCCGTGCTGCAGGTACCACCGGTTTGATAAAAAATTTTCTGCATCATTGTTGACGTGCCTCGATAATCAGAGGGAGAAATGTGTTTTGCAGAACTTAAACTTAATTGGAAAAAGAGATGTGTCCTTGGTCAAGTTTAATGAGGTTCTTTCATGTGGCAGATTAAAGTACCACAGTAACATCTTCTGGAAGAAATTGACTGTCAACAGTCCTATTTTAGCTCCAGGCACTGAGGGGAACAACATCCATCTCAGTCCAAAAAAAAGCTAAGGTTATCCACTTCTGCAACAAAGTCAACCAGGTGGTTGGAAGTAGACCATGTCTCCAGGGCTTGGCGAGGCGGTAAAGCAGTTTGAGGACAGGACACCCTATTTCCCCCTGCCCTAGTTAGGGAGGAAATGACAAATCACCCAGAGGGAGAGCAGGCAAGACATTGGCTAGGATTTTCTACCAAGCCACCATTCAAAGTAAGCCCTTTCCTCTCCAGGCTCTCCAAGCGGTAGACACGCTTTACTTAAGGGGTCGGTTTATTTTCGGGGGTATCTCTGACACTGCAGAGATGCTCTGGTCCCCCAGCCTACTCTCTCATGTCTTGCCTTCCACTTCTGTAGACAGTAGCTGAGATGCGGTAGGAGCGAAGCGAGGAAGTCCTTTTTAAAGACAAACTATACCAAGGGATAGTAGACCACACACTGTTTTAAAATCCCATTTGTTGGTTCTCTCAAAATGCTAACATTGTTCATACAAGCTCTTTTCAGCTAATTTCACCATATTGTATTCGACTTGGGCTCCTATTCATTTTCCTGCAAGGCAATTTGATAACTGTTTTAGAGATGAAATGAGAATTTCAGAAAGGACTATTTTCCTGTATTTGTATGTTGGGGTTAGATTGGCTTCAGGTCTCATCAGTAATACTGTTGTCCATGTTGTCAGCGGTGGTGTGAAAGGGAAGTTGTGAGCAATCATTCCCCCGGGGACTTGCTGTCACATGGATTTGACAGGATGGGGTTGGGTCCTATCGGAATGCTAGATACCCTTAGAACAGCTTTCTCAAGCTCCGCTGGATGGCATGACATGGAATCTTAAAGGGCCACTTTGAAATTCACTCTGAAGATGCGGAGGAGATGTAAAGGGAGAGATGGTAATTGCGAAGGCTGCGCACAAACCCATGCAAACTTCAGTTTTCAATAAACAAGTCTGTTTTGTTATACAATTCTAACCATGTTCCTGTCTGGTGTTAAAGTGAAGATAATTGGCGAAAAGTAAAAAACTTTTTGATTTCAAGGGGTAAATAGTTTCTCTCTTTTAATCACTGTCACTCCCCACATGAGCATATGTGGAATTCAAACCTTTGAGTCACAATTTATTTGTAAAAGTAGGTAAAATAAATCCGTCTAAATCCCTCCGGCAATTAATAAAAGGAAAGGAAAGGGGGATACCTAGTCAGTTGTACAACTGAAATGTCTTCTGCATTTAACCCATCCCCTCTGAATCATAGAGGTGCAGGGGGCTGCCTTAATCGACATCCACGTCTTCCGCGCCCAGGGAACAGTGGGTTAGCTCAGGGGCAGAACGACAGCTTTATACCTTGTCAGCTCGGGGATTTGATCCAGCATCCTTTCGGTTACTGGCTCAACGCTCTAACCACTAGGCTACCTGGTCTCCATAGTGATGTATTCTGCGTTATTGTGGTTCTTTAACACTTCATAGCTGACCGCCGAGATGAGCTGATATTCAACCATCCACTGTCATTGCATTATGTTCCCCACCAAGAAAACCAAGAAGGGTCACTGACAACAACCAAAACAGGTGTTTTTATTTAATACATTTTGTATATATATTTTCCTTTATTATTTTCCACAAACCCTACCACCCCTCCCCTAATTGGAGTTAACTAATAAACAATAACACTTAGGCTTCTACTTCCAGATTATACATACTATATATATTTTATGGACACAATCTATTTTACAATAGTTATATTTTGTTTGTTTTTAGTCCTGCGCTTCTTAACACCCACTCGCTTAACCCGGAAGCCAGCCGCACATGTGTTAGCGGAAACACCATTAAACTGACAACTGATGTCAGCCTGCAGGCACCCGGCCCGCCACAAGGAGTCGCTAGAGCGCAATGAGCCAAGTAAAGCCCCCGGCCAAACCCTCCCCTAACCCGGATGACGCTGGGCCAATTGTGCGCCGCCCGATCACAGCCGGTTGTGATACAACCCGAGATCGAACCAGGGTCTGTAGTGATGCCTCTAGCAATGTAATGCAGTGCCTTAGACCGCTGCGCCACTCGGGAGGCGAGTGGCCACTACTGGCCAGCCCAGGTGAAATACCTTCGAACAAACGAGATGACAAACTAGCACGGGTGTAAAACATATTGACTAACGAGGTGACGCCAATCTGTGCGCCCCACGTGCTAACGTCCAACCTCGAAATATACTGTACATGGAAAAGCCTTGGCCCAGCAAGTGTCTTGAGATGTTGCTTCAATATATCCACATAATTTTCCCTCCTCATGATGCCATCTATTTTGGGAAGTGCACCAGTCCCTCCTGCAGCAAAGCACCCCCACAACATGATGCTGCTACCCCTGGGCTTCACGGTTGGGATGGTGTTCTTCGGCTTGCAAGCCTCCTCCTTTTTCCTCCAAACATAACGATGGTCATTATGGCCAAACAGTTCTATTGTTCTTTCATCAGAACAGAGGACATTTCTCCAAAAAGTATGATCTTTGTCCCCATGTGCAGTTACAAACCGTAGTCTGACTTTTTTATGGCGGTTTTGGAGCAGTTGCTTTTTCGTTTCTGAGCGGTCTTTCAGGTTATGTCGATATAGGACTCGTTTTACTGTGGATATTGATACTTCTGTATCTGTTTACTCCAGTATCTTCACAAGGTCCTTTGCTGTTATTCTGGGATTGATTTGCACTTTCCGCACCAAAGTACGTTCATCTTTAGGAGACAGAACACGTCTCCTTCCTGAGCAGTATGACGGCTGCGTGGTCCCATGGTGTTTGTACTTGCATACTGTTGTTTGTACAGATGAACGTGGTACCTTCAGGCGTTTGGAAATTGCTCCCAAGGATGAACCAATTTTTTTTCTGAGGTCTTGGCTAATTTCTTTTGATTTTCCCATGATGTCAAGCAAAGAGGCACTGAGTTTGAAGGCATTTCTAGAAAAACATCCACAGGTACACATCAAATTATGTCAATTAGCCTATCAAAAGCTTCTAAAGCCATGACATCATTTTCTGGAATTTTCCAATCTGTTTAAAGGCACAGTCAATTTAGTGTATGTAAACTTCTGACCCACTGGAATTGTGATACAGTGAATTATAAGTGAAATGATCTGTCTGTAAACAATTGTTGGAAAAATGACTTGTGTCATGCACAAAGTAGATGTCCTAACTGACTTGCCAAAACTATTGTTTGTTAACAAGACATTTGTGGAGCGGTTGAAAAACAGGTTTTAATGACTCCAATCTGAGTGTATGTAATCTTCCGACTTCAACTGTGTATCGAGATATTATTTTACAATCTTTTTTTATATATTTTCTTTTTCTTTCTATAGTTGCCTAAAACTCTCACGTTTTAAGAAACAGGAAAGGACAAGACATACATTTCTGTAACTCTCATCCCCTTGAAAGGAGCACAACCAAAACAAAACTCATCTCCAATATGGAAAAACTTGCAGTCATAATAAATTGACTGCCCACCCTTGGAAGATAATCAGCAACCAAGTTGTCCTTACCACAGAGATGTCTGATTTCAAGGGGAAATTCCTGTAATATCCGTTGTAACTTTTCTCTCATGATTTCCCTCAGTGGAATAGCCTCAAGGAAACAAATAGCAGCGCACATGATGGTCAAGAGAAACTGATTATCACTCTTTGCTTTGGGCAAAGGACCAACACAAATAGGCTGGAAACACTCAGTTTGTAAAACATAACCAATCTTTGTTAAACATAAATACCAAACTTGTTTTTGCATGGATTTCGTGACGCAGTTAGCTTTTAACAGCTAGGACCGCTATTTCTTGTTCCGGGATTCCCGCTTAAATGACAGGTTAAAGTCTACTTGAAAGAGCCGCTAAGCTGCTAACGTTAGCCATTAAGCTAACGAAGTTAGTCCCAGAGTTTTCCCAATGGAGCCCTCTTTGTCTGGAGAAGTAAATGAATGGTTCCAGCGCTGTAGGAGCTGTATCTACTACGCTTTGTTCCGGGACAATCTGGATCACTCAGTTCCAATGCGGCAATTGTTTGCTTGCTGAGGATTATTGGGTATTATTTAGCGTCTGCTAAATGACTAAAATGTAATGTAAATGTTTCGTAATTTACAGAACTGTTGTCTGTATGCCTCTGGGACCAACTCATAAACCCGAAGGACAGCAGCTTTAACAGTGTAATAATCTGAACTCCGATCAAGAGATAAAGCAGTGTACTCTTTCTGGGCTTTTCCCACAAGAACACTTTGGAGGAGCAGTGACCAAATATCTATGTACATAGGGCAGCAGCCTCTAAGTTGCAGGGTTGTGTAACCTGGTGGTAGCCGGCTAGTGATGGCTATTTAACTGTCTGATGGCTTTGAGATAGAAGCTGTTTTTAAGTCTCTTGGTCCCAGCTTTGCTGCACCTGTACTGACCTTACCTTCTGGATGGTAGCGGGGTGAACAGGCCGTGGCTCGCGGGGTTGATGTCCTTGATGATCTTTTTGGCCTTCCTGTGACATCTGGTGCTGTATGTGTTGGGGAGGGCAGGCAGTGTGCCCCCGGTGATGTTGGGCCACCACCCTCTGGAGAGCCCTGCGGTTACGAGCGGTGCAGTTGCCGTACCAGGCGGTGATACAGCCCGACAGGATGCTCTCAATTGTGCATCTGTAAAAGTTTGTGAGGGTCTTAGGGGCCAAGACTAATTTCTTCAGCCTCCTGAGGTTGCCTTTTTCACCACCCTGTGTGTGTTGGTGGACCATTTCAGATTGTCAGTGATGTGTACAAGCAGGCTGTTCTGACCAAGACCAAACTCTGTTGAGGGTGCCTGGATGGCCTGACTGGATCGAGTGTTTCCAGATCTACATATCTCGGTTGAATGGCATGTTCATGTTCTTTGGCTGCATGTTTATGTTCTTGTTGTTTGGCTGCACACCCATCTTGTCTTTCCTTGTGCTCAAACTCTCATTTCTGTTGTTTTCATTTTGCCTTTAGTTCTACCTCTCGCAGTGCAGTTGCATGTCTATGGGGTGTACTCTACCACCCGTAGGACCCTTTTCATCATCCTCCCTATCCCGAAGAATTTCCTCCTCCCATCAAATCAATATACTGTAGACTAACCCTTTGACTACCACTTTCGAATCTTCATGTGCAACTTTGATGTCATAATGCTTTGCAATGACGAGCAGATTCACCTTTTTACATTTATCTAGCATCTCCCATGTAGGGTTTTCCACGAATGCTTAAAGTCCCAGTTTTTTAAAATTTTATAAGCCTGTGTGTTTATGCAACTTTCAAAATGATTCCAACAGTCTCAAAGTGGATGTCAGTGACAAACTATGACAAAAGTGTATTTTGAACATTCAAATATCTGGGCACAGCAGAGCTTCTGAGTAGGTGATTAGAGCGACTACCATACACATGGGAAACAAGATCCCAGACAAGCCCCCATTTTGTTACATTCCCCAGCAAGAAAAAAAATTGTCGCTCAAACAGATATGGGAACTGACAAAGAGTCACTGACAACAACCAAAACGAAACAGGTGGGGTTTTCGGAGGGGTTCTGAAAGACTCTCATGGGGGTGTTTACTGAAAGTTGACTAGCAACAACAACTGGGACCTAAAGACACCCACCATGAGCTTTCACTAAATTTGCCCAAGAACAGGCAAACAAAATTAAAGACAGAATGCAAACCAAAAAGTGGAGCAAAACAAAAAACGTTAAGATCAGATAAAGGATTGTTCTTTTAGAAATCAAATGAGAGCCAACTAAAGGTGTTAACCTTCCACATCTCTCAAGACAACTGGAGCACTGGGCAAGCCACTCTTAAATATTACCTAGGCCAGCCCAGGTGAAACACCTTCCCAGAAACGAGATGACAAACCAACACAGGTGTAACACATACTGACTAACGAAGTGATGCGAATCTGTGCCCTCCACGTGCCAACATAAAAATATACATGGAAAAAACTAATCCTGTAATAGCATGTACACTAGGATTTAAAAAGACCTTACTTGTTATTCTCTCCGGTGTTGTGTGTTGGCAGGTGGCAGAGCTGGAGGCTCAGAGCGGGCGGCCTGGTCCCAGTGAATCTGAGACTAGGGATGAGCTGACCCAGACGTTAGAGGAGTTGGAAGCCTTGCTCAAAGCTAAAGACGAGGTAAGACCCGGGGCTCAGACAAACTTTCCAGGCAGCCAGGTACTTCTAGCCTCAAGATGCCAGTCTTCTAGGCTGTCTAGATAGCACCGTTGAAAGAAACTAGTGAGGTACAAGCTGAGGTTTTCACTTGAGAATCTCAGAAAACTGATTTTTCGAGCACTTCCCATGTGGAAGTGGAATTTTCCTTGGTAGATGTGTTGCTTTATGTACAGTACCAGTCAAATGTTTGGGGACACCTACTCATTCAAGGGTTTTTATTTATTTTTACTATTTTCTACATTGTAGAATAATAGTGAAGACATCAAAACTATGAAATAACACATATGGAATTATGTAGTAACCAAAAAAGTGTTAAACAAATCAAAATATCTTATTTGAGGTTCTTCAAAGTAGCCACCCTTTGCCTTGATGACAGCTTGCACACTCTTGGCATTCTCTTAACCAGCTTCATGAGGTAGTCACCTGGAATGCATTTCAAATAACAGGTGTGCCTTAAGTTAATTTGCGGAATTTCATTCCTTAATGCATTTGAGACAATCAGTTGTGTTGTGACAAGGTAGGGGTGGTATACAAAAGATATCCCTATTTGGTAAAAGACCAAGTCCATATTATAACAAGAACAGCTCAAATAAGCAAAGAGAAATGACAGTCCATCATTACTTTAAGACATGAAGGTCAGTCAATCCAGAAAATGTCAAGGACTGAAAGTTTCTTCAAGTGCCGTCGCAAAAACCACCAAACGCTATGATGAAACTGGCTCTCATGAGGACCGCCACAGGAAAGGAAGACCCAGAGTTACCTCTGCTGCAGAGGATAAGTTAATTAGAGTTAACTGCACCTCAGATTGCAGCTCAAATAAATGCTTCACAAAGTTCAAGTAACAGACACATCTCAACATCAACTGTTCAGAGGAGACGGCGTGTATCAGGCCTTCATGGTCGAATTTCTGCAAAGAAACCACTACTAAAGAAGATACTTGCTTGGGCCAAGAAACATGAGCAATGGACATTTAGACTGGTGAAAATCTGTCCTTTTGGTCTGAAGTTCAAATTTGAGATTTTTGGTTCCAACCTCCGTGTCCTTGTGAGATGCAGAGTAGGTGAACGGATGATATCCATATGTATGGTTCCCACCGTGAAGCATGGAGGAGGTGTGATGGTGCTTTGCTGGTGACACTGTCTGTGATTTTATTTAGAATTCAAGGCACACTTAACCAGCATGGCTAACCCCAGCATTCTGCAGCGATACGCCATCCCAACTGGTTTGGGCTTAGTGGGACTATCATCTGTTTTTCAACAGGATGAATGACCCAACACACCTCCAGGCTATGTAGGGCTATTTGATAGAGAAGGAGAGTGATGGATTGCTGCATCAGATGACCTGGCCTCCACAATCACCCGACCACAACCCAAATTAGATGGTTTGGGATGAGTTGGACCGCAGAGTGAAGAAAAAGCAGCCAACAAGTGTTCAGCATATATGGGAACTCCTTCAAGCCTGTTGGAAAAGCATTCCAGGTGAAGCTGGTTGAGAGAATGCAAAGCTGTCATCAGGGCAAACGGTGGCTACTTTGAAGAATATAAAATATATTTTGATTTGTTTAACACTTTTTTGAATACATGATTCCAAATGTGTTATTTCATAATTTTGATGTCTATACTATAGAAAATAGTAAAAATAAAGAAACCCTTGAATGAGTATGTGTGTCCAAACTTTTGACTGGAACTATTGGAGGGATGTGACACCATTCTTTTACAAGAAATTCCATAATTTTGTTGATGGTGGTGGAAAACTGTCTCAGGCGCCGCTCCAAACTCTCCCATAAGTGTTCAATTGGGTTGAGATATGGTGACTGAGACTGCCATGTCATATGGTTTACATTGTTTTCATGCTCATAAAACCATTCGTGCCCTGTGGGTGGAGGCATTGTAGTCCTGTGGTAGCCAAAATAATGTTCAACTGGGCCTACTCAGCATTTTTATACATGAAGGGATGTTAATTGCTTGGGAATTGCTCAAGAACCACACGTGTGGAAGCACCTGCTTTCAATATACTTTGTCTTTTTTAGGAAATCCACAATCTACAGAGCAAGAATTCAGATATTCATGATTTAGAGAAAGAGAGGGAAGAGGCGGTTCAGAGACTTCAGGTGAGTTTTAGGAATTGGGGCAGAACATGCATTTTTGGCTTTTCCAAACTATACTGAAGACTAGTGATTCTCAGCCAGGGGGTCGGGCACCGCTTGGGGGTCTCTGAGAGTTTTCAAAGGGTCTGAAAAAATGCAGGGGGAAAATCTAAAGATATGACAGTGGGAGAATCTCAATTACATACTCCTCGCATCCTCTCTACTGGCGGCCTCCTCAAAATCCATTGGAGATGGTCAGAGTGGAGGGACCTCTGGCATTCTCATCCAATGAGTGTTGATAAGGAGACGAGTAGAGAGTATGCGAGGAGTATGCAATTGAGATCTTTAACGTGAATTGATCCGAAGTCCTCTGTCACCTTGTGGACCTTTTAGGATCTGGAGACACGGAATGCAGAACTTGAGCAACGGGTGGAGAGAGCCGAGCAGACTCTGGCTTCCTCTCTGGAGGAGCGGGATAGGGCAGAGAGTGAGGTTCAGAGGGTCATTGACGTCCTGGATGTCAAGATCTACGACCTGAATGACCTGCGACAGAGCTTGGCCAAGCTCATCGACAAATAGCGCAACGCCATGACAGGATTGTAGAGGGCGACGGGACAAGGACGGAAAAGGAAGCTAGCTCTTTTGGAACAATGTTTGCTCAAGCACATTATTACAGCGGTTAAGAGTAGAACCATGGATCTACCTGTTGCAGCGGTAAATTGTTATTATCAAGGTGGTGGATAGGAGCAGTCTCATTTTGTTTTCTTCGTCGCTGTGAGAATTGTTGAGTCGACGTTTACACCATTTATCTAAATGTTTTGTTGGGTTATGATTCAGTCAACCTATTATAGAGGTTATCTTGAACTTTTAAAAAGTAGTTGAATTGAATCTGGGCTTGTACTTAAATGTAGTTGCCAAATTATTGTTTTCGTTTGTCAGTATTAACAATTAATAATAGATTTACTTCTGTTGTTTTATGTATTGTATTACATTAACAGTTTACATAATTATTTGGTAATCCTACAGAAATGTTGCTGCGGAGGGTTTATCACCAAGGGTACTCAATGACAAAACTTAATGAGCTCAGTGAAGAACCTTGCCAAGTACAGTAATGTGAGTTATGCGCATTACCCAATGTGCAACCTTTTACAAATAGATTTAAAAGCACAAGTAGTGTTATTAGTAAAGATGTACTGTACTTGATTCAATGCAAAGCTAGCCTGGTATCTCTACTTTCACTGATGCACACCATCGAGATTCTCTTCTGACCTAGGCATTGAGGCATTTTTTTCTTGGTATTATATAGGTACAAATAAGGTTAAATCAGTGTTGAATTAGCAATACAGTTTTTTGACAAGTACTCTGTAGGTAATGTAATCTCACCTTGTTCATGTAGACAAACTGCAATTCTGTTGAACAATGACCACATTTACATGCATTTGGGATAGTAGCTCATATCCTGCTTAAGGTCTTATTCGGGATAAGCTGTTTACATGCACCTTTGACATCCCGCTCACAAGTATCCATGTGACTAAATAGAATATTCCTAATTTAAATTCATATGGGTTAAATGGAATAGTAACTGAAATGTGGACACTGACTGTCGGCCTATAACCTCTCACATGTAGAATAATATAATATTAACTCCTGCAGAATAATGCATTTCTGACTAAAATGATACAACAAATGTTAATTTTGTCTCGGGAACAGGAGTGGAGAAATAGGATTTTTTTTCTTTCAGCATCTCTTGAGAAAATGTGAATACGCGTGTAACATGTTATATTTGACACTGTTATGCAACAGACAGTCGTTCAACCACACAAAATATGCACCTGAGACGAACTGAAGTCTCAGCAGAAGTGTTTTCCATGGTTTTCTCAGCTTTTCATTTAACCTTAACCAGTGAAATTGATGACATTTGGACATTTTCCACAGGATCAATTTTTCCACTGATTTGAAGTTATTGTGTTTTCTCCCAGGTCCCAAAACAAAACAGACAACTTTACTAGTAACTAGATTACTAATGCATTCATCTGGTAAGCATTACTTTATTTAGTCTTCTAGGGCATCAAGTTATGACAAAAGAGAAGCTGCATGTACAGTGCATTCGGAAAGTATTCAGACCCCTTGACTTTTTCCACATTTTGTAACATTATTCACAAATTGAACAAAAATATTTTTATCCCCTCATTATTCTACACACAATACCCCATAATGACAAAGCAAAAACATTTTTTGAGGGGAAAATTGATTACAAATAAAAATAAAAAACGGCTATCACATTGTACAGTATTCAGACCCTGTACTCAGTACTTTGCTGAAGCACCTTTTGTATTGACTACAGCATCGAGTCTTCTTGGATATGACGCTACAAGCGTGGCACACCTGTATTTGGGGAGTTTCTCCCATTCTGCTCTGCAGACCCTCTCAAGCTCTGTCAGGTCAGATGGGGAGCGTCGCTGCACAGCTATTTTCAGGTTCTCCAGTGATGTTAGATTGGGTTCAAGTCCGGGCCACTCAAGGACATTGAGACTTGTCCCGAAGCCACTCTTACGCTGTCTTGGCTGTGTGCGTAGGGTGGTTGTCCTGTTGGAAGGTGAACCTTCGCCCCAGTCTGAGGTCCTGAGCACTCTATTGCAGGTTTTCATCAAGGCTCTCTCTGTACTTTGCTTCGTTCATCTTTCACTCTATCCTGACTAGTCTCCCAGTCCAAGTTCATCAAACCAGAGAATATTGTTTCTCATGGTCTGAGAGTCCTTTAGGTGCCTTTTTACTGAGCAGTGGCTTCTGTCTGGCCACTCTACCATAAAGGTCTGATTGGTGGAGTGCTGCAGAAATGGTTGTCCTTCTGGAAGGCTCTCCCACCTCCAGAGAGTAGCTCTGTCAGTGGCAATTGGGTTCTTGGTCACATCACTGATTTCTCTTTCTCCCCTGATTGCTCAGTTTGGCTGAGTGGCCAGCTCTAAGGGTCTTGGTGGTTCCAAACTTCTTCCATTTAAGAAAGATGGAGGTTACGGTGTTCTTGGGGACTTTCAATGCTGCAGACATTTCTTAGTAGCCTTCCCCAGGTGGACTCCAATCAAGTTGTAGAAACATTTCAAGGATGATCAATGGAAACAGGATGCACCTGAGCTCAATTTCAGTTTCATAGCAAAGGGTCTGAATACTTATGTAAATAAGGTATTTCAGTTTTTCTTTTTGTATAAATTTGCTAAAATATCTAAAAACATGTTTTCACTTTGTCATTATGGGGTATTGTGTGTGTGTAGATTGAGGGGAGAAAAATAATTGAATCCGTTTTAGAATAAGGCCGTAATGTAACAAAGGGGAAGAGGTCTGAATACTTTCCGAATGCACTGTATCGAACTATAGTTGACAAACAAATGGTCTTCCAAATGTTGGAAATTATAAGCAGAAACATATCTAAATTAGGGGTGATAGTATCCTAAGCCAGTAGGCTATACAGTCCAGTAGCCTACAGAGTATCAGAAAAACTCATTATTATGTGGATGGAACTGCGCATGTAGCCAACTTTTTGAAGTGATTTGTTTGAGAATCAAGAGGAAAACATCACAACACTCATGATATGCGAAACTGAGTCTGCGCAGACCTCGAAAAACAACAGTAGGCCTAAACGGGATAAGATGTTTACATGCCACAGTATCTTTTCTAAGATCAGCATATCCCAGGCTCCCGAGTGGTGCAGCATCTCCATGCTAGAGGTGTCACTACAGACCCTGGTTTGATTCTAAGCGGTGTCACAACCGGCCGTGATTGGGAGTCCCATAGGGCGGCGCACAATTGGCCCAGCGTCGTCTGGGTTAGGATTTGGTCGTTGTAGGCCGTCATTGTAAATAAGAATTTGTTCTTAACTGACTTGCCTAGTTAAATGTTTTAAAAAAAAAACAGGTTTCTCAAAACCAGGATACAAGATTTTTCGGGTTATTGTAAACGGGATAAGTTTTAAATATGCGTCAACTCAAAAACAGAATACTTGAGTATCCCGAAAAATAACAGGATATTGGTATGCATGTAAACGTGGTCTCTGCTGTTCCTACCTAAAAGTGTGACTGTCATCCAAGAATTTATGTGAAGATAAATCAGGAAGTGCAACCTGCTCTGTGTACTTCTTGATGCCTATATTTTTTTTTGGGGGGGGGGGACATGGTCATATCAACATGGTTGTTTTCCTAGCCTATCTACAACCTTCTGGAGAAGACTGTTGACAGAAAATGTGATCATCCAACTGGAGTAACGATACAAAATGCAGTACCAAAGATGCACTTTTCTTCCCCACATAACTGGAAGCACTATCTGTACTGACTGGACAATACATTTATATAACGGAAAATAATTGTCGTGGAATTATTCTGTAATTAAAATGAAGTGTAGGGTGTGTAGTGTTCTCATACTCTTAATACACTTGACACGAGTAACTTATTGACAACCACTAATATTTCAAATACCTCAGCGACCTGCTTTGAACTCCAAGTCAGTATTTGAAAGTGCTCAAACACTATGATTATCCTTGCAATCACATTATTGGACAGGTGGTTTATATTTGTTGCATTTGCCTATCATTTAACAAGGATACATTTTTCCAGTATTAAAACAGGGCCTTAATCACATTTGCCTGATTTGACTTTACTTTCTGCATAGGAGGAACCCATGTTTCTAATAATGGAAGTTACAATGTATGAGGAACTAATTGTAGTGCAAGTATTTGTATACAATTCAACATTAAACTTAGCTAAACATTTGTTTTTCAATGTATTTGATGAATTGTAGTAGCCAGTTAACTACAGAGCTCTCTTTAAAATGTTGACTGACACTGAGGCACATCAGTCATTAAGATGCATGAATTTTCCTTAGCTTTGGGGTCTCAGTATTTCACTTTAATTTGTTTTGAACACAAGCTCTACAATGTCATAAAATCCTGTGTACTGCACTTTCCTATTCATCTCTTTTACATGACTTTATCTTGTAAATTATTTGTTGGTTGTATACAAGTGCATCCAGCACAAACATGTTGGCCCTGTCAGAAATCTTGCTTGCCTACTAAACTGCATATTGTTCAGTAAAAACAAATATCAGCCTATTGAGAATGCGCAATTGCGTTGATTCCCACCTTTAGTGCATTGCCTCGTGATTATGAAAATGAACGATCAGCTGTTGCCGAAAATGTTTTTTCAAGTGTGCAGCAAAAACTGAACGCAACATGTAAAGTGTTGGTCCCAAAAATGCCACTAAAATGAGCAGTTGTCACAACACAATGCCACATGTCTCAAGTTGGAGTGTGCTCACTGCAATAATGTCCAGAGCATGTTCATTTCTCTACCATAAGCCACCTCTGTTGTTTTAAAGAATTTGGCAGTACGTCCGATCTGCCTCAAACGCAGACCTCCACACCCAGATTCTTCACCTGCGGGATTGTTTGAGACCAACCACCCTGACAGCTGATGAAACAGGAGTGTTTGTAATAAAGCCCTTGTGGAGAAAAACTCATTCTGATTGGCTGGGCCAGTCTCCCAAGTGTGTAGGCCTCGTGCCCTAATGAATTTGTTGAAATTGTTTATTTTTGTCTGTAGATTAAAAGCCAAAATTAGTGACATTTTAAACTGGCATTTAAAGCATACTAAATTGTAAAAATAAATAATCATGACATGAAACCTTTTTTGCATTCCCAAAATGCCTGCTATTTCAAACATGTACGTGAATTCAGACAGCCATTGTGCGTTTGTCAGCTTCATTTGGGGCTGATTCAATTAATTTGTCACACAAGTATGTACACAAGTCACCATGAATTGTCTGGCTATTTGATTTGTTTAAATGTTTTTTTTTGAGCTGTCCATGCCCTCATGAAGGCCTGACTATCAAACAAATTCAGACTGTCCTTTCTCTAAGACCCTTCAATTGTGGATTAACTTTACATCAAGGCCAGGCAATGTCTTTTTTTTTTAATGTTTATTTTACATAACAGTTCTGCATATGTCCCACAGGAAGCACCAAGCAAACAGTTTACTTCAGCTTCTTCTTGGGGCGCAGGTTGCTGGTGTGTCCACACTTCTTCTTGCGGCAGTTGACAGCACGAGGATGGAGGCGAGCGTAGCACCTGCAGCACAAAAAGGCTCAGAACTGTCCAAAGTGTGTAGTCCAGCGGCGTAAACCACTGCCAGCTAGCGCTCCAAATGGGTTCATTTGAACTAATACATTATACTGATTAGCTACCCAGTCTTTTCAGACCTATGAAATCTGAATATGTGTGGGATATGGTTGACGTGAAACAGAATTAACTGGTCCATTGTCCAGTCATCCATTCGAGGGGACACTCACATCAAGGGCACTTAAGTTTTCCTTTAACAAAGTAACATTACTGCAGTTGCTGAATGTTGCATTTCCATCACCTCAATCTCAAATGTGCATTTAGGTTTCTAAAGGGTGAGTTTAAAGAAACACTCCAACCTTAACTATTTTGTAAAATCAGTTGTTCATTACCGCCATCAAGTTTACTTACTTGCGGCAGATCATTTTGTCGCAGTTGTACTTCTGGGCCAGCTGTCTCAGAGATGGCTCAATGATGCCTCCACGCAGACGCAGCACAAGATGCAGGGTGGACTCTGGAGGGGGAACAAACATAGTACTTTTGTACACTTTTTAGACAGTAGCTCTGAAACTAGCATGCACAAGTCAAAAGTGGTCCCCAAAAATGTTGTACTACATCACATGTACTGATATGTGCACCACATTGTGCGCCCTCTCGATCTGCTGTGCGTGCATCTTGCTAGCTGTCACTCAAATGGCAAGGGGCTGAAGCTCATTGGCTGAAAATAATTGTTAGGGGGCTGTCTCCAGGGGGAGAAAATAGCACACAAAGCTTCCAGAAAAAACTTAGTAGCTAGCTTAGGTAAAACAGTAATTCTGCTCATAGATTATGCATGTATGAACTACGCATTGACACATCCAGCCTGAAGCAGTTTTAGTATAGTCCCAAAGTATGTCTTTAAAAGCACCTGTACCGTTTCACATAGGGCTAACTCATAACTTTGAGCAGCATTACATGCTCTCATTAACTCCTCTTACCTTTCTGGATGTTGTAGTCTGACAAGGTGCGACCATCTTCAAGCTGTTTTCCAGCGAAGATCAGACGCTGCTGGTCAGGAGGAATACCTGAGAATAGAAAGCATATTGATATGACCCACTAATGAAATCACTCATGCACAGTGCTAGTATCAAAGTGTAAAATCCACCTCCCCTATGTAAATAAAACAGCCATACAGTATGACAAATGAGCTCCAATGAAACTTAAAATACCTTCCTTATCCTGGATCTTGGCCTTGACATTTTCAATAGTATCGCTGGGCTCAACCTCAAGGGTGATGGTTTTCCCCGTCAACGTCTTCACAAAGATCTGCATCTTGGCAGGCTGTTGGGAGAAGAATTGGTGCGAGTTGGTGGCAAGTTAGCGGATTTCTCTTTTAGAAACGTGTTAACTAGCAGTCTGCTACTCCCTGGTACCAAGCATGGAAATCCACAAACAATGCTATGGGAGTCCACAACTCAGTCATCAACGAGTATTAATCTATTTGGAGGACAATAATGAACACGCTAGCTATCCCATCGGCAATCAGAATGAGCAGCCAACCACCTCGCTAACGTATCAGTAAGGCCTCTGCCACATGCTCGAGCTCGTATTTCAATGCTCATATTTACACGTCTAACATGTGATAACCAAATGGCTACTGAGACACGTATATGGTAGCGGTCAGACACTGGTGTGTTTCTATAACTTTATAAATGCGTATTCTAGTCAATTTCCCCAAAATTGTTATGAACAAAAATGTGAACCCACCCGGTCGCTAGCTGAGCCTCAACGAAAAGAGTCTGTACAAGGCGGAAGTTATATTACATCACATCCTCTTCTGCTTCGCACCAGTTTTTTTTTATTTGCACAAATCTGTTTGATTAATCCTGACTCTACTAACAGCAAAATGTGGGGAAAGTTAGCTTCAGGATCATATAAAGTTGCAATATACTACTGGTATCACTAAATTGTATCCTCAAACGAACACAAACGATCAGTCGCTTGGAACAGGTGTTAGATAACTGCATTTTACTGCCACCCTCTGGTGTGACTGAGTAAACTTCTCTGATTAGGTAATTTATTTAATCATACCTGTCTCAAGTGTGTATTATTTCATAATTTATTTGACTATATAATGTACAGTATGTATGAATTTATCAGTGGTGGGAGAAATGGGGAAGGTAATGGATGAAAATATGCCACAGTGAAACATTAACTCCATTTAAGATGCTCTCACAGCAACTCTTAAGTTTCAAAACATCTTCCTAATTGCATGCATTGCCATGCAAACAGCGTTGATACTGTACGTGAACGTGAGGCAAGGCAAATTTAAATTGTAAGGTTATCCACAGAAATGCTATTATGAATAAAATACTTTTTTTATGATATCCAATTGGTTGTTACAGTCTTGTTCCATCACTGCAACTCCCCTATGGACTCAGGAGAGGCAAAGGTTGAGAGCCAAACATCCGCTGAAACACAACCCTGCCAAGCCGCAATGCTTCTTGACACACTGCTTGCTTATCCCAGAAGCCAGCTGCACCAATGTGTCAGAGGAAACACCGTCCAGCTGGCAACCAAAGTAAGCTTGCAGGCACCCGGCTCGTCACAAGAGCACAATGGGACAAGGACATCCCAGCCAGCCAAACCCTCCCCTAACCCAGACGAGGCTAGGCCAATTGTCCACGGCCTCATGGGTGATCTGGTCACAGCAGGCTGTGACACAGCCTGGCATTGAACCTGGGTCTGTAGTGATGCCTCAAGTACTGTGATGCAGTGCCTTAGACCGCTGCACTACTAGGGAGGCCCTTGCATAAAAGACACTTGAGGCAGGGAAGCGTGTAGCTACCACTATTCAGGTGCTGCTCTTCACTGTGGAATGGGTAAGTAACTTTCATTGCCTCCTATAAGCTTCTCTTTGCTACAGACAAATAAACACATAGCAGCAGACAATGAACATTCTCATTTCTGTTTATTTATATTTCTGTTCATTCAGATCTTCATTCCATCACTAATTAACAGAAAATATCAACTGTATCACTCAGGGCTGTCTTAATGCTAGGTGTATATGGTTGGCTACACAGGACAGAGATTTGTATTATGCACACAAAAACATTTAATAGAATAGAATGATTTAAAAAAAGATAACCATAACAGGAAATGCACAGTGATGTAAGGAGAACGACAAATTATAAGTAAGAACAGTCCAAGAAGTTCTATGGCTGTAAGCACATTGATGGGAAAGGACGTCCTTCAGTCCTCACACATCCCCTTTCGGGTGCCAACGGTGGCGATGGCCCTAACGAGACCTTGAAGACTACCTTCCAGACGGACTTCAACTCCTTCGCCACCCTTCCCAAGAAAGGAACCATCGCTCGCCTCACCCCTGGCCAGGTCGAGCACAAAGACCTGGGTCTTATCAAGGAGTATCTGACGGAAGCGGTCAAGTCCTATTCCCACCACCCATGAATCCCACTCAGCCGCACCCCTGCCTGGACCAAACTGTGCACCAACTTCCAGATGCATGAAGACCGAGGCAGGTTAACTTCCTCACCACCCAGATAGAGGGCTTCCAGAACATGGCCTCATCCGACACCAGCCGCATCCGGCTAGTCATGGCCATCAAGAAGAATCAAATGGAGAAGCTTCTCGAGACCACTCATAATGCTATGTTCACCCCATACAATGTGATGCCCATTGTCAAGGCCAAGGTCAAACACCTAGGTCAGTGGCTCTGTCAAATCTAGATCATCATGTTGTATATGCATATATACTATATCTGTGACGTCATTCTCACATTTGTGGATTATTTGTCACTCAAATGGAAGCATTGCAGAACGGGGGTAAACATTGGTTTTGGATGAACCTTTATGCAAGGCCTGCCCCAGGCATAAGCGGTGGCTTAGGGCCCCAGAGGTCTCAACTTACTATTGAGTGTAAGAATACACCAGGTGCAGTTTCCTGTGGCTATTTTAGCGTCTAAATTTTGCTAGGGAAAACGCAAACATTTTTTTTTAGATGCATGCCAGCAAAGCCACAACACATTTTATTAGGCATATGTGGTCTAACACAGAAGGAAAATACAATCACGAGGATCCATTTTTATAGACAACATACTGACGCACAGACAGCGCATTGTACAAACAAAACAACCCTCACCATATCAACTGGAATTACATGGGTCTATTACTAAACTTTTTGTTGAAAAAAAATATTTGAATGGGAAGAGGCAAACATGGTTACAGACCCAACAACATTACATAGTAAAGAAAAGCACATGAGCTAATTATAATACACAAATTAAAAACAAAAAACAATGAAATCATTCCAACATTGCCGAAAATGATGATAACATACTAATGAGATAGACCTATATTAGCAATATAACAGTTGAGATGTACAAACTATGGCATATGGGAACGATGAGCGGATAAGAGGCAAGCCGTAACTTCGATTAGGACATTAATGAGCGGGTAGTCCATATAACTATTTGTTCAGCACTTTTTAAATTTACAGCGATATAATTCAGAACATGGGCCGTTCTTACAGTATTCTCCCAGTACACCAAGTCAGAACCGTAGGATAAATAATGGGGGCATATAAGCAGACAATGAAAGCTCTTACAATAGTCGACGATGACATTTCTCTAAAACAGGCTATAGGCTACTTGTACACCACCAAGTCAGAACAGTAGGCTAATTCTTAGTGTGAGACACATGGGCTACTAACAGCTTACTACACAACATACACTTATTATTACTTTCTTAGCTACTGTATACATATCTCCCTGGCATATTACATAATTTATGCAGCAGTATACAAGACATATTTTATGACTCACTGTTGTTGTGCTGTGCTCACTTGAACATGGCGGCGCAATCCTGTAATGTAGATGATGGGAGTCAGGAAGCAGGTGATTGGAGAGTTTAATAGACACCGAAGCAAGGGCAGTCCTTTCACAGCGGAATGAGGGGGACAAGAAACTGCACCCATGTGCCTTTCTCTCCAAGCGGTTCTCGCCAGCAGAACACAACTCCGATGTAGGTAACCGGGAGCTCTTGGCAGTTAAGTGGGCCCTTGAGTGGTGGAGACACTGGTTGGAAGGGGTACCTCGTCCTTTCATAATCTGGACGGACCAGAAGAACTTGGTCTCCATTCAAGAAGCCAACCTGTTCTTTAACAGGTTCAACTTCACATTAGCCTATTGCCCGGGATCCAAGAATCAGAAAGCAGACGCCCTGTCCCGCCAACACAATGTTTCTAATGAGAAGAGGGTCTCCAAGCCCATCATCCCCAGCTCCAGCATTGTGACCCCCGTGATATGGAGTATTGAGACCACAGTCCAACAAGCCCAGACCGGAGAACCTGATTCCGGCGGGGGTCCCACTAATAGACTTCATGTTCAATGATCAGCCTGTTCCCAAGTACTACAACGGGGACACTCCTCTAAATTAACTGTGCGTCCAGGGGTTAATCGGACACTGGAGTTCCTGAGGGGGAGATTCTGGTGGCTCAACATAATTGAGGATGTGAGATCCTTCGTTACGGTCTGCTCCACCTGTGCCCAAAGCAAGTCCTCACGACAGCGACCAGCTGGGTTGCTCCAACCTCTACCCATCCCCAGCTGGCCCTGGTCCCACCTGTCTGTAGACTTTATCACAGGTTTATCCCACATCCCAAGGGATTACCACTATCCTGGTGGTCATCGATTGGTTTTCCAAGGCAGCCCATTTCATCGCTTTCCCCAAGTTGCCCTCAGCGAAGGAGACCCCTGATCTCATGATTACCTTTCAACTACACAGACTTCCCCAGGACATTGTCTCTGATCGTGGGCCCCAGTTCGTTGCACGGTATTAGAAAGCCTTCTGCTCCCTGTTGGGGGCGTCGGTGAGTCTCTCCTCGGGATCCACCAACAGTCGAATGGGCAAACGGAGCGGGCCAACCAGGAGCTGGAGAAGTTCCTCCACTGTTTCGTCTCCACCCAGGCCAGCAACTGGAGCAAGTTCCTCATCTAGGCAGAGTATGCTCAAAACACACTGCCGAACTCATCCACTGGACTGTCGCCATTCGAGTGTCAGTTCGGGTTCGCCCCATGTCTCCCATCTCAAGCTGGTAAGGACCCATCCTTCTCTCTCCCCATACCTGCACCTCCACCCCCTCGATTTGTTGATGGTCGCCTGGCCTACACTGTCCGGCATCTGTTGGAGGCTCGTCGGGTCCGAGGCACCCTGCAGTACCTGGTGGACTGGGAGGGCTACGGCCCCGAGGAGCGGGTGTGGGTGCCTGCCCGGGACATCCTGGATCTGGGACTTGTTCGGGATTTCAACCAACTACGTGGTGGTCGCCCTGGCTCTGTGGTTGGAGCCGCTCCTTTACTCGTTATGTTTTCTGTTGTCCTTTGCAGAAGCTTGAATTGTTTACCGTGTGCGTTCGTTTCTTGAGTCAGTTTTCGAGACTTAGTGTTTGCTGTTTTTCAAGTGTACTGTGACCCTGTGGCTACCATTTCTCAGTAAAGTATTATGTTTATCCTTAAGCACTGATTCCTCGTCTGGTCTCTTCTCTGAACCTGGGTCCAACCTCACTACGTCACAGTATTAAGATCACCTCCTATAATGACCTCACAACCTATGCATAAAGGTTTCAGCACAGATGGTCCTTTTACTCATAGCCTATGTTTTATAGTACCTTGACATGTGCAGGAATGATATGATGCAAAAGAGCACAGGTTTTATGGAGGTGAAAACATAGGTTGATGCCAGGCGTAATCATAGTATAATTACATGTATGGCCTTGCTGTCCTGCATTTACTTTTTTGCATTTCTCATGTCTTTTCCAAAGTACAGCCCATGCCTTTCTCCAACTTCCTACCTAGGATGTAAAGTGTACTCTTGGGCATGTCCTTGCTGATGTCAACATTGTGAACAGAATGACCCATGTTGGTGGTGGGGTTATGGTATGGTATAAGCTACGGACAACAAACACAACTGCATTTCATCGATGGCAATTTAAATGCACAGAGATACCGTCATGAGATCCTGAGGCCCTTGCCTTGCTATTCATCTGCTGCCATCACCTTATGTTTCAGCATTATAATGCATGTCCCCATGTCGCAAGGATCTATACACAGTTCCTGGAAGCTGAAAATGTCCCAGTTCTTTCATGACCTGCATACTCACCAGCCATGTCACCTATTGAGCATGTTTGGGATGCTCTGGATTAACGTGTATGACAGCATGTTCCAGTTCCCGCCAATATCCAGCAACTTCACACAGCCATTGAAGAGGAGTGAGACCACATTCAACAGGCCACAATCAACAGCCTGATCAACTCTATGCGAAGGAGATGTGTCGCGCTGCATGAGGCAAATGGTGGTCACACCAGATACTGACTGGTTTTCGGAATCCACGCCCCTACCTTTTTTTGACAAACAGATGCATATTTTTATTCCCAGTCATGTGGCAGGTAGCCTAGTGGTTAGAGTGTTGGACTATTAACTGAAAGGTTGCAAGATCAAATCCCTGAGCTAACAAGGTAAGAATATGTCATTCTGCCCCTGAACAAGGGGCACTGTTCCTAGACTGTCATTGAAAATAAGAATTTGTTCTTAACTGACTTGCCTAGTTAAATAAAGGTAAAATTTGAAATCCATAGATTAGGGTCTAATGTATTGACTGATTTATAAACTGTAACTCAGTAAAATCATTGCGTGTTTATATTTCTATATTGTCAGCAGCATACCACCCTGCAGCCCAATGTGAGCGTGCCTTTAAAGCTAAGCAGGGTTGGTCCTGGTTGGTGCCTAGATGGGAGACCAGATGCTGCTGGAAGTGGAGGGCCAGTAGGAGGCAATATCCAAATGCCCCAGGTCAGTGATTGGGACGTTGCCCTGTGTAGGGTGCTGTCTTTCGGATGGGATGTTAAACAGGTGTCCTGACTCTGTGGTCACTAAAGATTTCATGGCACTTATCATAAGAGTAGGAGTGTTAACCCCGGTGTCCTGGCAAAATTCCCAATCTGGCCCTCATGGCTACCTAAATCATCCCCTCATTGCTGTAAATGAGATTGTGTTCTCAGTCAATTTACCTGGTACAATTAGGGTTAGATAAATACATATTTTTGTTCAGTGTAAATATACTTTAATACTCTGCATTTGCACACACTGTATACAGATTTTTTATTGTGTTATTGACTGCACGTTTGTTTATCCCATGTGTAACTCTGTGTTGTTGTTTATGTCGCACTGCTTTGCTTTATCTTGGCCAGGTCGCAGTTGTAAATGAGAACTTGTTCTCAACTGGCCTACCTGGTTAAATAAAGATGAAATAAAAAATAAAAATAAAAATCATTCATTGGTACAGAAGTTCCAGTACAGAAGTTCCTGTGCCATTGGAATTGAAAACCAATACCGCTGAGAGCAACGACAAGTCAATTATGGTTATGTAAACGAACACTAGAGGACAGTATTGTAAATGCAAATTAATATTTCATAAGGGGGTCAAACTGATGTTTCTTCAGGCTTATTATGTTCACATTTCACTGTACGTTCCCTAGACACACACACAGAACGATGTGTAATGCTGAACAGAAATGTGTTGCAGTTGTCAGTGCTTAAGCAATGCAGATATCTGCGATTACCTCATCAGTGTTGGGAAGTAGTCAACTACATGTAGTTGAACTAGTCATTTAGCTACACTTTGCAGTAGCTAGGTGGTAGTAGAACTAAATTCAAATCTTGGTAGTGTATATTACTTTTTTGTCATGTAGTGGTGTAGCTATCTACTGGAACTACACACTACTTTTTTTTACCTTTTTTTTATATATGGGTGAAGCAGCATCAGACCTGCCTAATTCTCACTTGAGAAACTTTTGTGCGTGCCTAAAATATAAACTTTTTGTGTTTAATAGGCTAAATTACACATTTTGTTAACATCTGATTCCAGAGTGATCTGTTTTTGCAATTTTTGGTCTGACATTTTAGATTTACATAGATATGAGAATTTTTCACAAAGTAGTTTGGATGTAGTGAACTACTTTTTGAAAGTAACTTTCATTAAGTAAACTATATTTTTATTTAGTATAGCTTAACTTCTTCCAGTGTGAAGTAATTGGTTGTTTAGTAAACTATACTTTGAGTAACTTCCCCAACACTGTACCACAGGAGGTTGGTGGCACCTTAATTGGGGAGGACGGGCTCGTGGTAATGGCTGGAGTGAAATGGTATCGAATACATGGTTTGATGCCATTTTCACTCGCCCCGTTCCAGCCATTATTATGAGCCGTTCTCCCCTCAGCATCCTCCACTGCTACCTAATACTTTCTCAGAGAACCAGTTGACACCAAGACACTGGTTAATGTACACACAAGCTCTTTGTCAATCAATCAGTCAAATGTATTTTATAAAGCCCCTTTCACATCAGCAGTTGTCACAAAGGGATTGACATATACCCAGCCTAAAACCCCAAAGAGCAGAAACATATTGATTGATTGATTGACTGACTGACTGACACGCTCTTTGTCTCTTTTGTGTGCAAGCATCAGCAAGTTGTTCTTATCTTAGTGTCTTTTAATCATCTCCCTCCCTCTCCCTCCATCTTCCGGCAACCTGGTCTCAGAGCATTTCGTATAATTTTGTATTTAAAGCAGAGACTCTATTTAGTATATGTTACATTTCGTATGGTAAGTATTAATTTGTGAATGTCCATCACCTATTTCATATGATAGGTTACAAATTACAATTCGTATTATATGTTACGATTTTGCAAAACGTACAATGCGTTACGAATTTGGTAAACGTACAATATGTTACGGATTGCCAAACATATGATATATTACAAATATATTATAGCTAGGTGGCTAGGTGGCTGTTAGCTAGCTCACTAACATTAGCTAGGCTAGTGGTTAGAGTTAGGAGTTAGGGTTAAGTTAAGTTAAGGAGTTAGGTTAAAGGGTTAAGGTTATGATTAGGTGAAGGGTTAGCTAACATGATAAGTTCTTGCAAAGTAGCTAAAAAGTAGCAGGTAGTTGAAAAGTTGCTAATTAGCTAAAATGCCAAAGTGATGAGTGTGAGGAGATTGCTAGAAGTTCACGTTATACGTCTACCCATCCACCCTTCTTTTGTTTTTGCCTTAAGTAACCATCTGGCTTACGTAACCATTCCAAACGTAAAATATCATACTAAATGGAGTGTCTCAGATTTACATACATAATAATACGAAATGCTCTGAGATCAGGTTGCCATCTGTAAATTACAGTTTTTCTCAATTGCTTAAACACAATTCCTGGAACAACTCACCATTTTCTCAAATCTTCACACAATTTTAAAAACTCAAACCCAACGGTACAAACATCTAACTTCTGGGTCCCAATTCAAACTTTGCCCTCAGACAACACACACAAGCTGTCAAAAACACAGACTACATGACTGTTTGTTACACACTGGAGGGATTCATTCAAAACACTGCTACCAAAATGTTTAGAATAGGTTTTCAGAGAAATAATTCGGAACTTTGTAAAATCACAGCACTGACTATCCAGATAACCCTTTCAGGAACACCCTGGTGAGAGAAATTCAAAAAGGGAATACTACTGTATATGCTGTTTTGGTAAAAAAGCTGACCGTTGAAATGTCACACTGACAGAACATGTAAGGAAGAGTCCATGCCGAGTAAAATACCCAATTTCCAAAAGCTTTATTTCCAAATGCAGCAAATGTACAGGTTACTCAGCATCAGTGTTCTCATCATCTCGTCTCAGGTCTGGGTCAGGTCATAATATCTCATCAATGTCACACATTATGTTTGCTCCTGTCAGGCAGCGTGGAAAAAAATTCCCTTGTGTGCCTGAGAAAACCCTGGATAGACTCCACAGACACATCACCACAGGTGTCCACCATTGCCTCCAGGAGGTTTTGCTGTGTGTAGGGGTTTCGGTCATACACTCTCCACCGCCATGCTGATAAAAATTAATCAATCGGATTCAGAAATGGGGAATATGCTGGCAAAAAAAGAACGGTGAACCTGAGGTGGTCATTGAACCAGGCGCGAACCAGAGCAGCCCGATGGAAACTCACGTTATCCCAAATGACAACATATTGGGCTTGCTCTGGTTGCCCTGGCTCCACTTCCTGTTGAAGAATGTTATTGTGCAGCTGATCTAGAAAATGAAGGAGTTGTGCCGTGTTGTATGGTCCCACTTTGACATGGCGGTGGAGGACGCCACGATTGCTGCACATAGGATGACGTTGCCTCCCCTCTGGCCAGGAACTTGTATGATCGCACGGTGACCAATGATGTTGCGCCCCCTTTTGCGCCTTTTTATTAGGTTGAACCCTGCCTCGTCGATGAAGATGTACTCCTGTGGGTCAGCCATGGCATCCAGCTCAAAGATTCTCTACAGAAGTTTAAAAAAAAAAAACATTTTACTGTACTACAAATACAGTACTGTACTACAGTACTGGAATGAAAGATTGTGTACTGCAGTTACTGTAACACATTAATATATGGTACTGTATTGATATGCTGGAGATATGGGCCATACTCTACATACTGTCAAAATGCTGTACAGTATAGCAATTACCTGCACATATTGGAATCGTTGCTCCTTAATTCTGTTTGAATTCCTTTCAAAAGGCACACGGTACAGCTGCTTTGTCTTTTTGTGGTTCTTCTGAACGATCCGGTCAATGGTGGAAATGCTGATGCTGTCAGTTCCTTGGAAGACTACCTGGTCTGCAACTATATGGGTTTGAGGTTCCCTCAAACTAATGGCATTATTGGCAATCACCATATTCACCAGGGCTCCTGCTCAGCTGTGAGAAGTCTCCGCCTACCTCTAATAGATGGCCGCCTCTCTGTTCTCCAAAAATGAAATGAAATTACCGTGGTGAAAATTACACTGAGAACAAAAGTGGAGATTCAGTCTATATGCACTACAACAATACATGTACCACAGTAACAAGGCAAAATACCTGTTTTCCCTTCTGAAAGTACGGACAATGGATACAACCGTGTAACGGCTTAGGTTGAAAATAAGAATTTGTTCTTAACTGACTTGCCTAGTTAAATAAAGGTAAAACATTTTTTTTTTTTAAAGGTTGGGTTGCACAAGCTGTCCAGCTTCTGTCATAGTCCTCCCATGTATGAGCACATGATGAACTAGGGTGGCACGGATTTCACCCGAGATGACTTGTCTTTGTTGTTGTTGTCCGCTTCCTCTCTGTTGTGTTGCAACTTCGGCATTGTTAGGATCCATTGTTCCAAAGCACATGGACATGCCTCTAGGCCCTATTTATTGATCCTGCAATTCTGACTGGTGTGTTAACAATTTTGAGGCTTAGTGTTTGCACCTGGAGAAAGGTGTGCTCTTTGAGTTTAGGTTGTGATGACTTGAGTTAATTATATTGAGAGCATGTGTTTGCTGAATGAATATATAGCACAATTAATTATTTATTTGGCCACTTGTGTAAGGTTTTGCAGAAATAGTTTAGAATATTGAAACATTTATGGAAACAGGTGAATAGTGTTTACAATTATGGGAAATGTGTGTGTGTGTTTTGGGGAATGATGTAAGGGTAAGGTTTTTTTGTGCTCCAAGAACCAGTTTGTGTTTAGCAATCGAGAGAAACTGTAAATTCAGCCACATCACCGCTCCCTACAATGAGCAACACTTCAGCACGACCCATAAGAAGGCTTTTGGGGCCAAGCCTCTCTCCAGGACCTGCCTGGACAACCCACATAGACCCACATTAGCCATGTGCATTTACTCTACACTGAGTAAACAAAACATTAGGAAAACCTTCTCTTTCCATGACGTAGACTGACCAGGTGAATCCAGGTGAAAGCAATGATCCATTACTGATGTCACTTGTTAAATCCACTTCAAATCAGTTTAGAAGAAGGGGAGGAGACAGGTTAAAGAAGTATTTTTAAGCCTTGAGACAATTGAGACATGGATTGTGTATGTATGCCATTCAGAGGGTGAATGTGCCAGACAAAAAAGTGCCTTTGAATGGGGTATGGTAGTAGGTGCCAGGCGCACCGGTTTAAGTGTGTCAAGGACATCCAGCCAACTTGACACAACAGTGGGAAGCATTGGAGTCAACATGGGCCAGCATCCCTGTGGAACACCTCCAAAACCTTGTGGAGTCCATGACCTGACAAACTGAGGCTGTTCTGAGGACAAAAAGGGGGTGCAACTCAATATTAGGGAAGTGTTCCTAATCGTTTGTACACTCAGTTTGTACACTTTCTTTTAACAAATAGGCCTACTCCTCTTGAAATGCATGCTTTGTTTGTTTATTGAGCAAATGGCCTGGTGTTATGGAGCAACTGCTTGCCTCTATTGGTTAAACTTGTACACTTGACTGCCTACACATGATCAAATAAATGTGGAAATAAAAGCCCATGCGGCACAATTTGGAAACCTGGTCCCAAATCGGTCATACCATTCACGTCTTAGGCATGACAATGACCATAGGAGTTGGCTATACACCGTATTTAGATCTGGGACCAGACTAAGCTTTGGTGTTTTGGCATCACCTCCAGTGACTTGCATGCCTAGAGAGGAACCGTGCAAGAAGCCTGATAACCGCACTGACATGATAAGATAAAAACCTTGACCCAGAAGTTTGCGGACCGTGCACGTCGAGTGTGAAATATCGAAGCAGTTAGGCGGTTTAAACACAAACCAGGGCCTCTGGATAATGTAGAGCAATGCTACACACTTTTGCATTGGTAAGCTTACTCCCCTTCCTACTTTGTTTACATTGAAAACATTGGCTGTTGATAAGGGTAACTGCCTTTACAAAACATTCGTTGGCGAATTTAGCATGCACATCTTTGTGGGGCAAAAAAAAAAGTGGGATGCCTGCCAGCAAAGCCACTACAACACAACACATTAATTGCACTATAACAGTGACAAACTGTGCCCACAAACTGTTAGGGCCTACATATGTTATACCCACGTGGGTGATTGAAAGACGAACTGTTGCCGGTTGTCATGGTAATACTATGAAAGTGTAGATGCCAATCACCATATAAGTTCAAAGATGAAAAAGCCTAGAAGGAGGAGAGATGACTAGAAATGATTCGGTTGACCGTTTTATATGTGGATTCATTGTCGGAGTAGAGGACCTTGTGCATTTCAGGTAAAATAACAGGAATTGTGAAAAACCTTTATTCTAGTAACAATTCATTGTCTGTCACGCTCTGACCTAGGAGAGCTGTGTTTTCTCTGTTTAGCTAGGCCAGGGAGTGATAGGTGGGTGGGCATTCTATGTTTTGTTTTCTATGTTTTGGCCGGGTATGGTTTCCAATCAGAGGCAGGTGTCTATTGTTGTCTCTGATTGGAAGCCATACTTAGGCAGCCTGTTTTTCCTTTGGTTTTTGTGGGTAGTTGTTTTCCATTTAGTTGTGAGTACCTGACGGAACTGTCTGCTGTCATTTTTGTTTAATTTGTAAGTGTTCATTCTTTCATTAAACATCAAGATGAACATATTCCACGCTGCACCTTGGTCTACTCATTTTGACGCCTGTGACAGAGCTACCCACCCCTGTGACAGAACTACCCACCACCAACGGACCAAGCAGCGTGCATTCTCCAGGAGGATGAGCGGGACCAAGCAGTATGGCTCAGAGGAGTGGACCTGGGAGGAGATCCTAGATGGGGCAGGACCGTGGACAAGGCCGGGAGAATATCGCCGCCCGCCGGAGGAGATAGAGGCAGCGAGGGCGGAACGGCGATACTGGGAGGAACAGCTAGGCAAGCAACTGGACGCCGCTGCCAATTTTTTTTGGGGGGGGCACACGGGTAGATTGGCTAAAGCGAGGTTAAGACCTGAGCCAACTCCCCATGCTTACCGTGGGGAGCGAGTGACTGTAGAAGCACTGTGTGATGCCGTGGTGCGCACAGTGTCACCCATGCGCACTCACAGCCTGGTGCGCTCGGTGCAAGCTCCTTACCGCTGCCGTGCTAGAGTTGGCATTCAGCCAGGAAGGAGTGCGCCGGCTCAGCGTTCCTGGTCTCCGGTGCGTCTCCTCGGCCCAGGTTATCCTGCGCCAGCTCTACGCACGGTAACCCCAGTTCGCCAGCTCAACCCAGTGCGGCCTATTCCAGCTCCCCGCCCTTGCCGGGCTATGGTCAACATCGAGCCATGACGGGTTGTGCCAGCCTTAAGTGCCAGACCTCCAGTGCGCCTCCAAGGCCCAGTGTACCCTGTGCCGGCGCCGCGCACTCTCCCGCCAGTGTGCCACCATGGCCCAGTACGTCCTGTGCCTGCTCCTCGCACTCTTCCTCCAGCGACGCTCCTCAGCCCGGAGCCTCCAGCGACGCTCCTCAGCCCGGAGCCTCCAGCGACGCTCCTCAGCCCGGAGCCTCCAGCGACGCTCTTCAGTCCGGAGCCTCCAGCGGCGGCATGCAGCCCAGATCCTCCAGCGGCGGCCTGTAGGTCAGAACCTCCAGCGGTGATCTACAGCACAGATCCTCCGATAATGATCCACAGGCCAGTGTTACAAAAGCGGAGGGATCTGCGGGCGGAACGGGGGTTACGCCCTGAGCCGGAGCCACCTCCGTTGCTGGAGGATCGGAGGGAGAGGAAGGGTCTGGGTGTAGCACATGAGCCGCCATAGACGTTTGTCACCCTCCCTTCCCTCCCTTTGTGTTTGGGGTTGTTTTGTTGATTTTTGTTTGGGTGCAGTCGAGGCCTGACCCTTGTAAGAGGTCATTTTCCATAGTAGAGTATTCAGGGCGTGACAGGTGGTTGTTTTGGGTGGTTTTCTGTTTTCTGTTTATATGTGGGCTTTTTCTAGATTTCTATTTCTATGTTTTGTTTTCTATGTTTTGGCCGGGTATGGTTTCCAATCAGAGCCAGGTGTCTATAGTTGTCTCTGATTGGAAGCCATACTTAGGCAGGCTGTTTTTCCTTTGGGTTTTGTGGGTAGTTGTTTTCCGTTTTGTCAGTGTGTACCTTGGTCGTTTTATTGTTTTGGTTCTAGTGTCTTCATTAAAAGTTTAAAAATGAGCACTATACACGTGCTACTCATTTCGACGCCTGTGACATTGTCTTAGGTCAGTTAGAATCACCACTTTATTTTAAGAATGTGAAATGTCCGAATAATAGTAGAAAGAATTATTTATTTCAGCTTTTATTTCGTTCATCACATTCCCAGTGGGTCAGAAGTTCACATACACTCAATTAGTATTTGGTAGCATTGCCTTTAAATTGTTTAACTTGGGTCAAACATTTCAGGTAGCCTTCCACAAGCTTCCCACAATAAGTTGGGTGAATTTTGGCCCATTCCTCCTGACAGAGCTGGTGTAACTGAGTCAGGATTGTAGACCTCCTTGCCCGCACACGCTTTTTCAGTTCTGCCCACAAATTTTCTATAGGATTGAGGTCAGGGCTTAATTTTACTGTGGATATAGATACTTTTGTACCTGTTTCCTCCAGCATCTTCACAAGGTCCTTTGCTGTTATTCTGGGATTGATTTGAACTTTTCACACCAAAGTACGTTCATTTCTAGGAGACAGAACGCGTCTCCTTCCGGAGCGGTATGACGGCTGCGTGGTCCCATGGTGTTTATACTTGCGTAGTTGTTACGTGCCTCCTAGTAGGAGGGAGGTGCAGGAATCAGGAGCAGGAGAGCAAGGAAGTCCCAGTGGCACAAACGTTTATTAAAGGAGTCCCAACTCAACAACATGGGGGGAAACACGCTCAAACGAAGTCGCCACACACAGGGAAAGTAACGCAACACACGGAGGAGAAACCTCTACTCCTAAACACATATCTAGACGGTAACACTACCAAATGAAAAGAAAACCCTGTGGTGCAAACACGCACCCCTAACATAGTACACATACAAACAATCCCGCACAAAGACTAGCAGGCAGCGGAGGTAAATAAACCCACCGAAATCAACTAAATGAAACACAGGTGTGACAAAACAGACAGACACAAACGAAAAGGAAAAATGGATCAGTGGCAGCTAGTAGGCCGGCGACGACGACCACCGAGCACCGCCCGAACAGGGAGAGGAGCCACCTTCGATGGAAGTCGTGACAGTGGTATTGTTTGTACAGATGAACGTGGTACCTTCAGGCGTTTGGAAATTGCTCCCAATGATGAACCAAACTTGTGGATGGTCGACAATTTTTTTCTGAGGTCTTGGCTGATTTCTTTTGATTTTCCCATGATGTCAAGCAAAGAGGCACTGAGTTTGAAGATAGGCCTTGAAATACATCCACAGGTACACCTCCAATTGACTCTTATGATGTCAATTAGCCTATCAGAAGCTTCTAAAGCCATGACATTTTCTGGCATTTTCCAAGCTGTTTAAAGGCACAGTCAACTTAGTGTATGTAAACTTCTGACCCACTGGAATTATGATACAGTGAATTTTACATGAAATAATCTGTCTGAAAACAATTGTTGGAAAAATTACTTGTGTCATGCACAAAGTAGATGTCCTAACCGACTTGCCAAAACTATAGTTTGTTAACAAGAAACTGTATACAGTGGATATAAAAAGTCTACACACCCCTGTTAAAATGCCAGGTTTTTGTGATGTAAAATAATGAGACAATGAACAATTCAATTGAAAAACAAACTGAAATCTTTGAGGGGGAAAAATTTAAAACTCACAATAACCTGTTTGCATAAGTGTGCACACCCTTAAACTAATACTTTGTTGAAGCACCTTTTGATTTTATTACAGCACTCAGTCTTTTTGGGTAGGAGTCTATTAGCATGGCACATCTTCATGTGGCAATATTTGCCCACTCTTCTTTGCAAAAGCGCTCCAAATCTGTCAGATTGCGAGGACATCTCCTGTGCACAGCCCTCTTCAGATCACCCCAAAGGTGTTCAATTGGATTCAGGTCTGGGCTCTGGCTGGGCCATTCCAAAACGTTAATCTTCTTCTGGTGAAGCCATGCTTTCGTGGATTTGGATGTGTGCTTTGGGTCGTTGTCGTGCTGAAAGGTGAACTTCCTCTTCATCTTCATCTTCAGCAACGGACGCCTGAAGGTTTTGTGCCAAAATTGCCTGGTATTTGGAACTGTTCATAATTCCCTCCACCCTGACTAAGGCCCTGGTTCCAGCTGAAGAAAAACAGCCCCAAAGCATGATGCTGCCACCACCATGCTTCACTGTGGTATGGTGTTCTTTGGGTGATGTGCAGTGTTGTTTTTGTGCCAAACATACCTTTTGGAATTATGGCCAAAAAGTTCAACCTTGGTTTCATCAGACCATAACACATTTTCCCACGTGCTTTTGGGGGACTTGATGTTTGTTTTTGCAAACTTCAGCCGGGCTTGGATGTTTTTCATTGTAAGAAAAGGCTTCCGTCTTGCCACCCTACCCCATAGCCCATTCATATGAAGAATACGGGAGATTGTTGTCACATGTAGCACACAGCCTGTACTTGCCAGAAATTCCTGCAGTTCCTTTAATGTTGCTGTAGGCCTCTTGGAAGCCTCCCTGACCAGTTCTCTTCTCGTCTTTTCATAACTTTTGGAGGGACGTCCAGTTCTTGGTAATGTCTCTGTGGTGCCATATTTTCTCCACTTGATGATGACTGTCTTCACTGAGTTCCATGGTATATGTAATGCTTTGGAAATTATTTTGTTCCCTTCTCCTGACTGATATCTTTGAACAATGAGATCCCTCTGATGCTTTGGAAGCTCTCTGCGGACCATGGCTTTTGCTCTGAGATGCAACTAAGAAAATGTCAGGAAAAAAAAAAAATCCTACTAGAACAGCTGAACTTTATTTGTGATTAATTAAAGTCACTTTAAATGATGGCAGGTGTGTAATGACTTCTATTTAACATGAGTTTGAATGTGATTGGTTAATTCTGAACACAGCCACATCCCCAGTTATAAGAGGGTGTGCACACTTATGCAACCAGGTTATTGTAAGGTTTTTATTTTTCATTTTTCCCCCTCGAAGTTTGTTTTTCAATTGAATTGTTCACATTATAGGTCACATTAACAGTAGAAAAAGTTCTGACATGATTTATCTTTGTCTCATTCTTTTACATCACAAAAACCTGGCATTTTAACAGGGGTGTGTAGACTTTTTATAGCCACTGTATCTCCCTGGCATATTACATTATTTATGCAGCAGCATACAAAACATTTTTGCCTCACCTTGTTGTGCTGTGCTCACTTGAACAGGAAGGTGGCACGGCGGTCCTTCGTGGGCAAATGTTGTCATCAAACTTTGTCATCAAAGTCTGGCTTTCTCTGGATATATGGTGCTTTCAAGACAACTTGGAACTCGAAAAAACTGTTGAATCATGATGACGTCAGTGATCTTCAGGTCGTAGCTGTTGAAAGAGGGCCGAGTTCCCGATTTACAATTCCGAGTTGGATGAAAGTTCAAAATGTTTTCCCAGTCGTAGCTGTTTTTTCTCGAGTTCCCAGTTGCCTTGAACTCACTAGCCAGATTTTGCAGTTCCGAGTTAACAGTTGTTTTGAGCACGGCACAAATCATGCTTCATTGACTGCATGGCCAATGTTGAATGTTTATAATTTTAAAGTAGGAAAAGAACCGCTTAAGATTATACTTGGGACCACACAGTCATTCCACTGAATAGCAGGCTAATGATTTCTTTGCAATGCTTGCAGTTAGCCACTGACTTCTTCCAAATCCCTCATTGTTGAATTTGCAATTTCCAACTTGTTATGTAAAGTTTATGTCCAATAGCCAATAAGCACAGATACGTTTTATCAAAGATATATTTTTTTTAACATTGTTTGCAAACTGATATGTGACACGTAGAAATGTCAAAATAACACGCAAAACAGGCAACCCCCAAAAAATGTGATTTGGCTAAAAATGTGGTGCTCAAAACAGGTGTCGCCACTGAAAACATTGTAAGACTTGTCATGAGCATGTATGACACCCTTATACCTATATTATACCTGTGCTACCGAGGTTAGTTTCGGTTAGTGTCTGTTTCGCCAATGACAGGTTTAGTTTTAGGATTTACTCCCTTTTTTTTTAGAAGTGATTAACTATGATCTGTGTAAAAATAAATAGGATAAGGATGAAACAGCAACATAACCTTAAAACCAGGATGCTAATTGCCATGTTTTGGGAGCTGCTTTGTTTAGCAAAACAGTGAGTTTGCGGGTAGACGTAAATATTTGAAACCTGATTTCACCCACCCGAAAGGGCAATGACCCAGTTATAATGAGGAAACATAGCCCAAGGTCATTATTTCATCAACACATGTATTTTTGAAGGAGGGAATAAATATAGCAACTTTTTGCACTAGTCAGACAAGAAACAGGTGGTGTACTATAGCTTTACACTAGATCAGGTCACCCAGGGCCAGCCCTAGCCTTTTAGTGGCCCCCGTTTTGATGACAGAGAGAGAAAAACATTTTTACAGCTAATTTCCTGCAATTCTACGCATTTAGCGATGGGTTGGGGAGCAATTATTGCCGTTTTAAAGCACATTTCCTGCAATTCTACACATTTTATCAAGACATGCCATTTGAATATCTGAGTGAGATTGACCAACAAAATCAATAGGGGGCCCCTTGGAGGTCAGGGCCCTGGGCACCCTAAGTGACTGTTTATGTCGTTTTAGGGGCGATCACGTGTTGGCCACGCCCCTTGGTTGGAGACTCCACCTACTGTTTGGTGGACACAGGACCTGCAGCAATCCTTGGTTACCCATTGGCGCTCATTGCAAAACTGAGGGGAAAGTATCTTGCTATTTCAACTACTTGAACTATTTATTTAAGTGATTCATACATTATATTAATCAAAAAAATGTCCAGAAACTATTCTTCCAGCCTTCCTGCCGAGGAGCGGTGTAAAATCTTTTATTTTTTACGGATATTGTGGGGCTTTCCTGCTGCCCCATCAGATTCACCCCGACAAACGTCTGGCAAGATCATAAAAACGTTTTCTCCCCAATTTCGATCTTGTCTCATCGCTGCAACTCCTCAACAGGCTCGGGAGGCAAAAGTCAAGTCATGCATCCTCCGAAACATGACCCACCAAACCACGCTTCTTAACACCTGCCGCTAAACCCGGAAGCCAGCCGCACCAATGTGTCGGAGGAAACACTGTTCAACTGACAACCGGGGGTCAGCCTGCAAGCATCTGGCCCACCACAAGGAGTCACTAGAGCGCGATGAGCCAAGAAAAGCCCTCCTGGCCAGGGATCGAACCCAGGTCTGTAGTGATGCTTCTAGTACTGCGATGGAGTGCCTTAGACCACTGCGCCACTCGGAAGGCCCATTAATATGTATTAATTGTTAATTATCCCTATAGGGTATAGAAAGTATATACACTACATGACCAAAATCATGGGCATTAATATGGAGTTGGTCCCCCCTTTGCTGCTATAACAGCCTCCACTCTTCTGGGAAGGCTTTCCACTAGACATTGGAACATTCAGCCACAAGAGCATTAGTAAGGTTGTGCACTGATGTTGGCCGATTAGGCCTGGCTCGGAGTCGGTGTTCCAACTCATCCCAAATGTGTTCGATGGGGTTGAGGTCAGGGCTCTGTGCAGGCCAGTCAAGTTCTTCCAAACCGATCTCAAAAAAACAATTTCTGTATGGACTTCGCTTTGTGCATGGGGCCATTGTCATGCTGAAACAGGAAAGGGCCTTCCCCTTAACCGTTGCCACAAAGTTGGAAGCACTGAATCATCTAGAATGTAATTGTATGCTGTAGCATTAAGATTTTCCTTTACTGGAACTAAGGGGCCATGAAAAACAGCCCCAGACAATTATTCCTCCTCCAACCAAACTTTACAGTTGGCACTACGCATTGGGGCAGGTAGTGTTCTCCTGGCATCCACCAAACCCATATTCATCCGTCAGACTGCCAGATGGTGAAGCGTGATTCATCACTCCAGAGAACGCATTTCCACTGCTCCAGAGTCCAATGGCTGCGAGTTTTACACCACTCCAGCCGACGCTTGGCATTGCGCATGGTGATCTTAGGCTTGTGTGTGGCTGCTTGGCCATAGAAACCCATTTCATGAAGCTCCTGAAGAACAGTTCTTGTGCTGATGTTGCTTCCAGAGGCAGTTTGGAACTCGGTAGTGAGTGTTGCAACCATGGACAGAGGATTTTTACGCGCTATACGCTTTAGCACTTGGCGATCCCATTCTGTGAGCTTGTGTGGCCTACCACTTCGCGACTGAGTTTCATCATTTCAAGTTAGCTATTTATTCTTAATAATATCCCTTAGAAATGACTAATGAGCTGGCTGACCATTAGGCTGCATGACCCATATTCCAAGATCTGAGGCTGTAATAATAGCCTTCTCTCCATTTTTTAACCTACATTAAATTTCAGTTGAAAACTTTAGCTTATTAGACACCTATCAGTCCTACTTTGTGTCAAAAACAATAGTCAAAAGTATTATAGCAATGTACTATATAAAAAGGACTACACTTCCAGTCCTGGCATTAGGATAGAGGGGTGATAACATTAGGCTTACTGGCAGCACCTTCCTGCCCAGTGCCTACCTCTTCCCCTAAAAAAACATAATCTGATGTTTCCATGAGTTGTGCATTCAGTACATTTTTCTTATGTATTTTGCCCTTTATCTTACAAGGTATCTACACTGCACGTAATATGAACAATTACCATTCCTTGGAAGCCCAATAACTTATTTGAAAGTGGATGGGTACAAGTGATTTATCATCACAAACCTGGGGCGTCCGACCGCACCATCATGAAGGCTCAAGTCAAACCATTGTGTAATGACATTCGTCGGAAGGAGTGGACCAAAGCATAGCATGGTACGTGTTCATGTTTTTTATTATCAAAAACACTAAAACAAAAAAATAACAAATTGAAAAGCCAACAGTTCCGTCAGGTACACTATACAAAACAGAAAACAACTACCCACAAACACAGGTGGGAAAAAGGCTGCCTAAGTATGATTCCCAATCAGAGACAAGGATAGACAGCTGCCTTCGATTGGAAACCATACTCGGCCAAAACAAAGAAATACATGACATAGAATGCCCACCCCACACCCTGACCTAACCAAATAGAGAAATAACACAGCTCTCTAAGGTCAGGGCGTGACAGTACCCCCCCCCCCCCCAAAGGTGCGGACTCCCGGCCACAAACCTGAACCTACAGGGGAGGGTCCGGGTAGGCATCTAATCTTGGTGGCGGCTCCGGTTCAGGGCGTAGCCCCCGCTCCGCCAGCTGATCCCTCCGCTTCTGTGTCACCGGACCGTGGATCATCGTCAGAGGCTCCGAACTGCGGGACCGCCGCCGGAGGCTCCGGACTGCGGGACCGTTGCCGGAGGCTCCGTGCCATGGATCATCACTACAGGTTCCGCGCCATGGATCATCACTGGAGGCTTCTTGCCATGGATCATCACTACAGGTTCCGCGCCATGGATCATCACTGGAGGCTTCTTGCCATGGATCATCATTGGAGGCTCCGGGCCATGGATCATCACTGGAGGCTCCGGGCCATGGATCATCACTGGAGGCTCCGGGCCATGGATTATCACTGGAGGCTTCGTGCCATGGATCATCACTACAGGCTCTGGGACATGGATCATCACTAGAGGTCTGGAGCGTAAGGCTGGCACAACCCATCCTGGCTGGATGCTTACTTTAGCCCGGGAAGTGCGGGGCGCTGGCACAGGACGAACTGGGCTGTGAAGGCGCACTGGCGACACAGTGCGTAGAGCTGGCGCAGGATATACTGGGCCGTGGAGGCGCACTGGAGGTCTGGAGCGTATGGCTGGCACAACCCGTCCTGGCTGGATGCTCAGTTTAGCCCGTCAAGTGCGGGGCGCTGGCACAGTACGAACTGGGCAGTGAAGGCGTACTGGCGACACAGTGCGTAGAGCTGGTGCAGGATATCCTGGACCGAGGAGGCGTACTGGAGACCAGGAGCGTTGAGCCGACACAATCTGTCCTGGCTGAATGCCCACTCTAGCACGGCAAATGCGGGGCGCAGGCACAGAGCGCACCGGGCTATGAATGCGCACTGGAGATATAGTGCGCATCACAGCATAACACCGTGCCTGATTGTTCACATGCTCCACACGGTAAGCACGGGGAGCTGGCTCAGGTCTCCACCCTGACTCTGCCAATCTCCCTGTGCGCCCCCCCCCCCCCCAAAAAAAAAATTGGGGGCTGCCTCTCGTGCTTCCGTCATTGCCGTGCTAGTTCCTCGTATCATTGCCGTTCCTCTCTCGCTGTCTCCACCTGCTTCCATGGCAGGGTCTTGTCCCCTGCCATTACCTCCTCCCAGGTCCAGGACGTCCTCCACTCTCTCTTTTCCCAGGCCCAGGATCCCTGCTCCTCCTGGGCACGCTGCTTGGTCTGTTTTTGGTGGGTAGTTCTGTAATGGCATTCGTCGGAAGGAGTGGACCAAAGCACAGCATGGTACGTGTTCATGATTTTTATTATCAAAAACACTAAAACAAAAAATAACTAAACAAAAAGCCAACAGTTCCGTCAGGTACACTATACAAAACAAAAAACAACTACCCACAAACACAGGTGGGAAAAAGGCTGCCTAAGTATGATTCCCAATCAGAGACAACGATAGACAGCTGCCTCTGATTGGAAACCATACTCGGCCAAAACAAAGAAATACATGACATAGAATGCCCACCCCACACCCTGACCTAACCAAATAGAGAAATAACACAGCTCTCTAAGGTCAGGGTGTGACACATTGTGGAGGGTGACGGAGGAATCACATCAGACATGGGTGGCTGTACACAGAGTCCTGGAGGTCAAGTGTCCTTTCAATTGGGCACAAGACAACAGCACTCTAGACGACTGGCTACAGAACAAGAGAGGGCATCTGGCAAGTGCAACTTCTTTGAGGAAGAACCACTTCTCCAACACTCAGGTTGGTAAACATTTACACTGAATTATATAGCGGTTTGTCACGTCCTGACCATAGAAAGCTTTTATTTTCTATGGTAGAGTAGGTCAGGGCGTGACAGGGGGTTATGTCTAGTTTCAATTTTCTATGTTGTGTGGTTCTAGTTTCTGTTTTTCTATGTTGTTTTTTGGGGGGGATGATCTCCAATTAGAGGCAGCTGGTCATTGTTGTCTCTAATTGGGGATCATATTTAAGTTGTTGTTTTTCCCACTAGGTTTTGTGGGAGATTATTTTGAGGAAATTGTATGTTTCACCTCTTCGTCACGGTTTGTTATTTTGTTTAGTAGTTTATTTGTATGTCTTGCATAGTTTCACCGTTATAATAAAATGTGGAACGATACACACGCTGGGCCTTGGTCTCCTTCATCATACGACAAACGTGACACAGTTATAAGGGAAAATGCATATCAACACAGTTCATAGTTGACCTAAATGTTGTCTGACATCAAAAAGTTCATAGGAGCATAGACTGCTACGCGCTGAGTCAGTTTTCACTATGTTTTGTTCAACACAGGCGCAGATGTTTGTAAAACAAGAACTGATTTCATCACGTGGACCCCCAAACAATGTGTAATTGTCCGTGTCCCGTGAGATGATGACTTCCTCACCAAGGCTCTGGACACAATAAACCGATTCTGGGCCAAGTATATCTACAACAAGATGGTTGGCACAGCCCATAGACAAGGTACAAACTCTAGGTTGTGATATAGGTCTACTGTATATTTATTTCATATACTGTAACTGATAGAATAAGAGATTGGGAATAAGTTAAGAAAACCAAGTCTATGGGCTGAATTCAATCCGTATCGAGGAAGATCCACCTTTTATTAGCTCGTCTGAAATGTAAAGGCCATGTTCCCATGTTCGCGGAGACTGCATTCGCATTAAACGCTGCATATGTCGGCTCAATCGGAAATTACCTTTGCATTTTAACACGGATCTTCCGCGATACGGATTGAATACAGCCTTATATCTGGTTCCACGCTGGCTGTAAAAAACATCAACAACCAAAAACAATTGACGGTGATGTGTTTCCTTCTTAGGACACAGACTCCAGTCTACAGACCGTCCAGGGTGGAATACAGTGCAGAGAGGAAGAATGGGAAGCTGGTACATGAAGAAAAGTTAGGAATACAGTAGTTCAGTCGAAGGACTCAACCCTGAATCATGTAATCAGTCTGGTGAAGAAAAAAAAAGATTGGCATTTCAGGACCCTTTTTAGGCATCCCTTTGGCTGTCACATTCATTTGTATTCTTGTAAACAACACTATCAGACATGTTCACCATTGCAGCACATACGTGTAGTATGTTGTCAACCATCGTCTCTTCTCGTTTGTCAACTTCATCCCTAAGGGTTCTTCAAGAAGCAAAGTGGATGTTCCCCATGGAGGATATGGAATATTCCCTTCAGGACACCGATCACCCTCTCTATAGAATAAGAATCACCTCTAATCGCCATGTACATACATTTGACCTGGTGAAATGGTGCTACAGTGTATACAATAGACAGAATATGGACAGAACTTACCCATAGTCTAATTGTAGTACATACACATAATACACAATAGTAAGTAATTTAAGTAAAAAAGTATACAATGTAAAGTGTGTGGGTGCAAATAGCTAATGCAGTTGATGAGGAGTTGTCAGAGATATACACTGACTGTACAAATCATTAAGAAAACCTGCCATGACATACACTGACCAGGTGAATGCAGGTGAAAGCTATGCTATCTTATTAATGTCACTTGTTAAATCCTATTAAATCAGTGTAGATGAAGAGGAGGAGACAGGTTAAGCACCTTTGAAGGGGGTATGGTAGTAGGTGCCAAGTGCACCCTCAGCAGTTTCCTGTGTGTATCAAGAATGGTCCACCACCCAAAGGGCATCTTAGCCAACTTGTCACAACTGTGGAAAGCACTGGAGCCAACACATACCAATATGAATCCACCTCTTTAAGTCAGCCAAGATCTGAAATCACAACAAAAAACAAACAGCCACGATCAGAAATAAATAGAAATATTACCAGGATCATATACAGTCTGGGTGCCAGATCTCTTTGAGCTGTTTTGCAAACTCCTCTTGTCAAAGAAACAATAGTTGTCAGAACAGCTTAGAGTCCAGGCGCCCAGGCATAGCCTACATAATACATACCTGATCGCCAGGATGACGATATTGTGGCGAGATAAAGTCAGACTCTGAAAATCTTCACATCAGAAGCACGACCACCGCAGCCTTTCGACAGGTACAGTATGTGATACTGCCAGCAGGACTACAAGCTATGAAATACTTCACAGTTGTCCATTTATTGTAGTTTGAGTACAGTTGTGCCCTGAAAAATAATCATAGGCAATATTAGAAGTGGGATTAATGATAGTAGACCCTTGAACAGCAGGCACATGTGCAGAGATAAAGCTAATGCAATCGTCACATCACACAGTGTTACTGTTTCTACCTTATAACTCTCATTAGACGAAAGAACGTTGAAAGAAAACGTGTTTGTCTGAAATTGCATTTTATTTTTACATTGTGCTTGGCTTATGACCAAAGCCCATTGAGATCCAGTAGGTCTAATAGCTACACCTCAGGCTCTCACTAATTTAGACCCAAGCCAAGGTGGGGAGCTCCGACCCAGTTCCTGCTCTTTACCCCGTGTACTCAACAGGCCAACACAACACATTTCACTATCTCTTAGACAGGTTAACAAATGTACTTTCAGGATGGCTTTCACTCCACCCTTTTCGTTTATAACCGTTTACAATGTTAGACTCAATGATTTACCTATACACCATTGGTCGGACTTGAGATAGCTAACGTTAGCTGCAAGCTACTCTCTACGCTCCGGGCCGCAGTCTAACGTTACTTCAAACTAGAGTTGACTGAAAGCATACGGGGAAAAACTGGATAGCGCTCTTTGTTATACACAAACATACCAATCAACAGCGGAAGACACAACTACACACCCTGTCTAATGTAAACAACAATGCATTTTCTTACCTGTAATGAAGTGTTTACTACACACGTAGTGTGTGTGACCACAGGCTACCTAGAGGTGGACTGCAGAGGTTCCCACGACCGAGTTTGGGAAACCCTGGACTAGAGCACAGCACTCTTCTGTGAGGCTCTGTTTTAGGATTTAGTAGAGTTAAAAAACCCGAGGTCTGGGGGTTTTATTAGAGGTACACCCCATTACACAACAACTTTTGGGCATGTTCTCGTTATTTGACAGACAGCTTCAAAAGTACCGCGGAAAGAAGCCAACTTTGAATGACGGTCTATGGGACGAACCGGAACGTGTCCCCTGAACGAGGAGCATGGCTTTGCGTGTTGTAATGTATGACGTGAAGCGGACGCTGAGTATGCCTGGAGCTGGCCTTGTATCCAACTTCAAGTCTATGACTATCAGTATTTCAGCATCAATTTCATTTCAATCTTTGTTTAACAACACTTTGCATCCATGTGGTTACCCATGATTGACCTCTAATATTGACATTAGGTATTTATGTGTGTGTAAAGTAAGCTTTATGATCCTGTGTTTTGTGCATGTGAATCCGATAGCCCTGATTATTCAACAATTTTAGTGAATGCACAATTACTATCCGATTGAATATGGGAAAATATTCAATGTTCACACTATATTTTCATCAATATATATACCTGCAACTATTAAATATATTGTATTTGATTTATTCCATGCATTGATATCTTACATTATATACATTATATGCATTATATCTTATCGATGCATACCCCAAAACGCTGAGAAGTCATGAAAACATTAGACACAGAAGTTAGTGCACTCATGTAGCCGGGAGGGAGGGGACAGTAATCTCTGTAGCGAATCATCTCGTAAACCAATGAATTTTCAGGCACTGAAAACAGTGGTCGCTTTCTGGCCACACTCGTAAACACGAGTGGACGGCGTGACTCGCATGTGCTTTTTTCTCATTTGTGTATGTTAAAGAAAAACCCATTCGTACTTGAGCATAGAAATTATGTGGTAGAAACATTGTAACATTATAAATATTACAGTGAAGAACTCAAATCCACCATCCCATTTTTTGAAGGTAGGTTTGGTTTGTGTTCTTTGACAGAACTTTGGTCTGCTGGTGTGAATTATTTCATTCAAAAACGGTAACATTTAGTATAGGCAGGTCCGTGTGATTATGCACAATTCATGTTTTCTTTTCACAAACAACACGGCTCCATCAGGTATTTGTGTCACGGGCTACATTTTCTTGTGGTAATAATTCATACATTTTCCCTCCAAAGAATGACTTTCAAGACAATTAAACGTTTTAAACTGGAGTTGGACGAGCCGGACGATGCTGTGTATGCCAGCGGCGAGATAGTGTCAGGACAGGTCGTTTTAGAGCTCAACAGGGAGACGAAAGTGTACTCCATGAAGGTCATTGGAAGAGGGGTTGCCACTGCCCACTGGCTTGAGGATCACAGTGGGGGCATGAATGCAGTTTACAACGACTACACCTCCAAGATCACCTACTTTAGGAAGAGACAACATCTCATCCGAGGTAATTCTTCTGCATTTCTGGAAAAATCACACTGGTTATTTGTCAATGGATTTTTTTTTTTATATCTCAAACCATGTTAAAATGTTCAAAAGGATTAGTATCTATTGATTTCCTATTCATGCAATTATCCAAATTAAAATTCTAATTTCGAGCCCATGAATGGAACTAATTAATTGCATGGTAAAAAGCATGCATCTCTAAAAGTAGGGCACCTTGGATTTGACCAAGCTTACTGTAGGACACAGTAAATATGGAAACACTAAAGACACAGGCCCTACTTTGGGTTATAAAACATAAAACACAAATCTATTAGAAAATGACATTCTTAGAGGCACCGTAGAATAACACGAGACTGGAAAATAGTTGACAGCATGAACTTAATATGTACAATTCTGTTGTGTGTGTGAATGAAGCTGTGAATGAAGCTCACGTGTAGCAGCAACATACTTCTAGGGATTGGATCTAGGTCATCAGACTGGCAGGTAAATAAATGCAGGACTGGTGGAGTTAATGTTTCACTAGAAAGTCAGCTGTCATGCATGGCTTGCCTTGACAATCAAATCAAATTGTATTTGTCACATGCGCCGAATACAACAGGTGTAGACCTTACAGTGAAATGCTTACTTACAAGCCCTTAACCAACAATGCTGTTTTAAGAAAAATAAGTGTTAAATAAAAATAGATAAGTTAAAAAATAAAACAACAAAGAAAAATAACAAATAATTGAAGAGCAGCAGTAAAATAACAGCAGCGAGGCTATATACAGGGGGTACCGGTACAGAGTCAATGTGTGGGGTCACAGGTTAGTTGAGCTACTTGAGGTAATATGTACATGTAGGTAGAGTTAAAGTGACTATGCATAGATGATAAACAGAGATTTGCAGCAGCGTAAAAGAGGGGTTGGGGGAGGGGGGCAATGCAAATAGTCAGGGTAGCCATTTGAGTAGCTGTTCAGGAGTCTTATGGCTTGGGGGTAGAAGCTATTAAGAAGCCTTTTGGACCTAGACTTGGCGCTCCGGTACAGCTTGCGTGCGGTAGCAGAGAGAACAGTCTATGACTAGGGTGGAGGGAGTCTTTGACAATTTTTAGGGCCTTCCTCTGACACCGCCTGGTATAGAGGTCCTGGAAAGCAGGAAGCTTGGCCCCAGTGATGTACTGTGTCGAATGCACTACCCTCTGTAGTGTCTTGTGGTCGGAGGCCGAGCAGTGATGCAACCAGTCAGGATGCTCTCAATGGTGCAGCTGTAGAACTTTTTGAGGATCTGAGGACCCATGCCAAATCTTTTCAGTCTCCTGAGGGGGAATAGGCTTTGTCGTGCCCTGTTCACGACTGTCTTGGTGTATATGGACCATAATAGTTTGTTAGTGATGTGGACACCTTAACTTGAAGCTCTCAACCTGCTCCACTACAGCCCCGTCGATGAAAATGGGAGCGTGCTCGGTCCTCCTTTTCCTGTAGTCCACAATCATCTATTTTGTCTTGATCACGCTGAGGGAGAGGTTGTTGTCCTGGCACCACACGGCCAGGTCTCTGACCTCCTCCCTATAGGGTGTCTCATCGTTGTCAGTGATCAGGCCTACCATTGTTGTCTCGTCGGCAAACTTAATGATGGTGTTGGAGTCGTGGGTGAACAGGGAAAACAGGAGGGGACTGAGCACACAACTCTGAGGGGCCCCCGTGTTGAGGATCAGTGTGGCAGATGTGTTGTTACCTACCCTTACCACCTGGGGGCAGCCCGTCAGGAAGTCCAGGATCCAGTTGCAGAGGGAGGTGTTTAGTCCCAGGGTCCTTAGCTTAGTGATGAGCTTTGAGGGCGCTATGGTGTTGAACGCTGAGCTGTAGTCAAAGAATAGCATTCTCACATAGGTGTTCATTTGGTCCAGGTAGGAAAGGGCAGTGTGGAGTGCAATAGAGATTGCATCATCTATGGATCTGTTGGGGCGTTATGCAAATTGGAGTGGGTCTAGGGTTTCTGGGATAATGGTGTTGATTTGAGCCATGACCAGCCTTTCAAAGCACTTCATGGCTACAGACGTGAGTGCTACGGGTCGGTAGTCATTTCGGCCGGTTACCTTAGTGTTCTTGGGCACAGGCACTATTGTGGTCTGCTTGAAACATGTTGGTATTACAGACTCAGGATGGGACAGGTTGAAAATGTCAGTGAAGACACTTGCCAGTTGGTCAGTGCATGCTTGGCGTACACGTCCTGGTAATCCTTCTGGCCCTGCGGCCTTGTGAACGTTGACCTGTTCAAAGGTCTTGCTCACATCGGCTACGGAGAGCGTGATCACACAGTCATCTGGAACAGCTGATGCTCTCATGCATGCTTCAGTGTTGCTTTCCTCAAAGCGAGCATAGAAGTAATTTAGCTCGTCTGGTAGGCTCGTGTCACTGTGCAGCTCGCAGCTGTGCTTCCCTTTGTAGTCTATAATAGTTGCCACATCCGACAAGTGTCGGAGCCGGTGTCCAATCCAAACCAGATGTATATTTTAGGACAATTGCCAGATAAATGAGGCGAATAGGCCAACCAATAGGGTCATTGTATCAACAAAACGTACAGCCTGGTTTGAAATATACGTATTTTGGGTCACTCTTTACATTGTACTGATACCTTGGAGATATTTGCATCATTGCACTTGTTTGTCCTGTGTGAGCGTTTGTATTTGCATTGTATGTACAGTACCAGTCAAAAGTTTGGACACACCTACTCATTCAAGTCCTGGTTAAGAGAATGCCAAGAGTGTGCAAAGCTGTCATCAAGGCAAAGGGTGGCTACTTATCTATTTGTTTAACACTTTTTTTGGGTTACTACATGAAACCATATGTGTTATTTCATAGGTTTGATGTCTTCACTATTATTCTACAATGTAGAAAATATTCATTCTTTTGACTGGTACTGTACATGCTGCTGACCTCTTGACAGGCCGCCTTCTCTAACCTCAAGGTTAAATTAAAGTGGATTTAGCTAATGTTATAACATGTAACTACACATTAACTACCATGTACAGCTGAGTAATTGCATGGTTACATAAAGTTAGTATAGCAGAGGGGCAGCTTAATATAAGTGTTGGCCAGTTTTTACATGTGGATAGGCTAATTATGATACATTTCCCAGAGAATAACAGGAAATTATTTATTGGATGGCGTTCAAAACATAATTTACATGTCATACTCAGTGCTTGACTTGGAATAAAATAGGTGCCAGCACTCATTTTGTGTGCCGGTACTGTTTATATTTAGGTGCAGGAACTCCACAATAGTTTTGAGATAATAATCTATAAGAGGTGTAGGGACTCAAGCAGTGAAAATTTGAGGTGCCGGGTATTGAACTCCGATGAACTCCTGCCCAAGTCAAGCGCTGATCATACTGATAAACCTTGACTTATTTTGATTTAACCAAGTCAGGTATCTCACAGAACTTCATATTATCCTTCACAGAGCCAAAGTAAATGTCTACATTTTGGTTTGATTGTGGACTTGTTTTGATTATTGTAGCTTTAATCAGAAAAGGAGCATGGCCATTTACTTTCTGAGTCTCGCTCTTGGGTTTTTGACACTTTCTCTTTCATTATGACTGTTAGACTGTAAATAGTGGTTTTGGAATGTATAAACTAAAGTGAAAGAAAGAATGAGTGGAGAAACCCAAGAAGAGGCAAAGGCCGAAGATGGCTGCTAGCCTGAAAAGGTGTGGGGGTTTAAAAAAAAAATGCTGCCTCTGTCTCTCAGGTAACAAGGGAAAAACATGTGGGAGCAGCTAGATTAACAACCTCTACAGGAAGTTGTTGAAATACACCCCAACAGTCCTTTGCTATTTGCCTCGAGTCTGACTAATAATTGCTAAAAGGCTGGCACTTCAGGGTACAGGCATTTGTCAAATGGATCTTTAATCATGGGAAGTCAGTTGGGAAATAGCTTGTGAAGTGCAGTCCTATTTCATTATAAAAGCAATGTGAGCAAACATATTCTGTGGACATCTTATCTCATTTCATAGGTCATATAAACGTAGCCTTTTCCCCATGGTCAGATAGAATTGCAGAATAGTTTTACTCCCTTCATGACATTAGTTTGGTTGATTTGGTTTGGAGACATTTCATGTTGAGACTGATACTGCAGCTGTCTTTGGTCGTCTGATAAATGTGTAAAGATGCCGTCCATGTTCATTGCAATAAACTAGACTGTGTCTTTCATGTATTCTTTGTGTGAATACACTCTGGCTTAAGTCCTGCTGTTTGTGTGCCTTACGCCAGACCCCCGAAAAGCATAGCTATAGCCTTCTATACATAACTTGGCACTCTACCAAGATAGGTCTGTTCTGAACACATATGTACACGGTGTTAACTTTGTTAGTGTGATGAGGCTGCAGACCATTCATTATTTGATACAACGTGGGTGTAGAAGTCCAAAATCATACTTTGTGCAGGCATGCAGGCATACATGGTTTTTATCTCATCAGCCCAGCAATTACAGGAAGTCTAGAGTCAGAGCTCACTGAAGTTGATGACATACTTTTTAAGTTCTCATATAGCCACCAGGAGGCGGTTGATATCATAAAGTTGCACAGTACTGGTACTAGTCTGTATTCCATGACAAAGCCCAGCTGTTGCATGTGTCGTTCACACCACAGGAGGCAGTATATAACCCTCACATACTTTCAGGAAACAAATAAGTAAACAACTTTGTTTTTGGGACAACATTTCACCCCTGATTTTGCAATCTAGAGGGCCTGGAACTAAATGTTCTGTAAGATATGATCGTTGTATTTGTATTGCAAGCAGATGTACTTAAATGTACTTTTCATGTTTATGCGCATTCCCTTTTTCATTATTGCTTTTGCTTGAAGTGGTAGGCTATATGAAATAGTAAAAAAAAAATGTTTCATGATCGTTCACACAGGGCTTTAGAGACTTTTCTAATCATCATCATGTCTAAGAAAATCCATTTTGAAAGCTGTGCATGTTCTGTTTCTTGGAACTAACGCATAGACCGCATGTACAGAATGTTAAAAATGGACACGAGCTAAAGCGAAAATAAATACCTTTGCACGATAGTACAATGTGAAACTATTTTGTCTAATGGGAGGATCTTTGCAGTCTTCAGGCATGCTCAGTTAAGTCTGTTTTTGTCTAAGAACCTGTAACCATCAATCACCACTGTTTTCTCCGCTCGCTCGGAGCACTCCACGCCCAGGGAAGATGTTTGTCAGCCTGCTACAATCTATGCATGGCACCTTACGTAATACATTCGGAGATCCCGCCTCCTTTCACTTCGTGCAAAAAGGAGCTGTGGCCGTCTCCACTGCAACAGTTTTGCATAGCGACAAGCCAGAAGGCAGTGAAGAGACGACTGAAACATTCTACGTTTTTTTTTGACTACTTGAACAAGAGTATTTTAGCGAAAGTATTGCCTTTGGAATTAACACGCCTCAAGATGATTTTCGGCAAATTGAAAAAGTTTGACATCGTCTTTGACTCTCCAGAAATCGACTCTCCTCCGGTCTTCAGCAGTGGGGACGTGGTGTCTGGAAAAGTTGTTTTGGACCTCGCAGGGGAATGTAAAGTGGAGTCGTTGAAGTTGCACGCCGAAGGTTTCGCTAAAGTGTATTGGACCGAGTCTCGTTCGGCTGGGTCTAGTACTGCTTATACTCAAAACTACAGCGACGAAGTGGAATATCTCAACCGAAGAGAAGTGCTTTTGCAAGCAGGTTAGTCATTCACTCTTTCTCTGTGAATGTAAGCAATCGTGTTCCATGCTATGTTACTCTCCGGACAAACCATCTCGAGCAAATTTCACTCAAGAGAAAATTATTTTATTGTACACAACTGCGTTTTGTGGGGGGTTTCTCTCATGAGGTTGTATTTTGTTATAATTTATTAGCTTTGAATTATTCTCTTTTTTTAATTTTTTTTTAAAGGTCCAAGTGTTGTCAATGCAAGTTAGATTCACTCTAAAAGGGGATTCTGTCTCAGTGCTGCCATAAATAATATAAAATGGAACAAATTAACCCACAAATCAAGGGCCTGCAAATACCCATTTAAGAGCTCCAGGGTTGACAAATCTGTTCTCGGGACAGTGAAAAGGAACCACCCCTTGCAAGTAGTATAGAGAGTGATTATGTACCACCTAACGTTTTAATATTGGATAAATATGGTGCTCTTGTTTGAGGAGAAAAGAGTAACTTCAGTTGCAGTTCACTGTAATGAAAATTGAGCTCAGTGACTTATCCAATATTTATTTTAGGTAGTACATAGCATTGGAAAGCAAAATGCCCTCTTTCAGTAATCAATGAATGTATCAGAAGTTGTTACAAAACATTTAATGCTTGTTTTATTAATTTATTTTCAGATAATGGCGAGCTCATCCTCCTCCCTGCTGGAAGACATGAATTTCCATTTAGTTTCCAGTTGCCTGAAGAGTAAGTATCCCCTTCTGGAATGAATGGTTTCGGTTCAGTATTAGCATACAGTAATGCACTGTGTTGATTGCAAATGTTGATTGCATTTGATTTGGGCCTATGATATCATCACATCTTACTAAAGAACAACTAAGGTCTAATCAATTGATGTTTTACTTCAACAGGACACTGGTAACATCTTTTGAAGGCAAGCATGGCAGCGTCCGCTACTGGGTGAAGGTGAAGCTGCACAGGCCCTGGGCTACAGTGAGGAAGATCAAGAAGGAGTTCACAGTCATTGAGCCCATTGACATCAACACACCAGCATTATTGGCCCCCCAAGCTGGCAGTAAAGACAAGATGGCACGGGTTTGGTACCACAACTTTGGACAGGTGTCAATAACGGCCAAGATCGATCGTAAAGGTTACACACCAGGTAAGAACCAACCATATCCTTTAACCCTAGCGGCCTGAACTAAGCAAATACTTATAACTGTTTTTAACTGAACCAAATGTAACGTCGCAGCCTCTATTCTCCATCTTCCAGGTGAGGTGATTCCTGTCTTTGCTGAGTTTGACAATGCCACCTCACGCTCTGTGGTGCCCAAGGCCTACATCACACAGACGCAGACGTTCCTCGCCCGGGGCACCATGAAGCAGAAGCGGGCGGTGGTGGCCACGCTTAGTGGCGACGTGGTGGGAGCCCAGCGTCGGGAGACCTGGCATGGCCGCGCCATCAAGATCCCACCCGTTGGGCCCTCCATCCTGCAGTGCCGCGTCATCAAAGTGGAATACATGCTCAGGGTGAGTTCACTCCCTAGATAGAGAATGGAAAGCACTTAATTCACATTTATTAGGTTTTCCTTGTTGAGTATATGTGTCTTATTGATAATGAAAAGCTAATTAGAGGTCAGTCGTTAGTGGTTTTACCCCTACTGAAGAGTCCATGTTACTGTAGTTCTAAAAGTTTTCTCCCCACTCCACCACTTAGGTATGTGTGGATGTTCCTGGGACCTCTAAGTTGTGCCTAGAGCTGCCGCTGGTGATGGGCACCATCCCCCTGCATCCCTTCGGCAGCCGCACCTCTAGCGTCAGCAGCCAGTACAGTGTCAACCTGGAATGGCTCCGCATGGCCATCCCTGAGCAGCCTGAGCGTAAGTGTCTGTCTCATTGTAAACAAGACTTAACATGTTCCCCAAAGCTAAATGCCAAACCCCCTGGAAATCTCCAACCTTAGGGAAAATAGTTGACTCATCTGTCCCCTCTTTCCCTCCCCCATACAGCTCCTCCTGACTACAGCTCTGTGGTGACTGATGAGGAGGCTGAGCAGAACACTATGGCCCACCGTCCTGAGGAGGACCTCAGTGGGATCATGGAGCACCCACTTAGGGCCTTTGTCCAGGAGTTCCGCTTCCGACCCCCTCCGGTGTACTGCGAGGTGAGCTAGCACCACTTAGAATACTCTGTGATTTAACTGAACTCTCTACACTTCATGACCCAATGTGCCTTATTGAAACGTATACCTTTTGTTTTGCGCCTGCAGGTCGACCCAAACCCTCAGCCCCTCAACATGAGACGTCGCTGCATGACGTGTTGAACCAACCACTTGAGCGTCACGCGATGACCCGACTTAATTACGCAAAGTGATTTGTCTTCTCCTGGATTACTATCCGAAACTGGCTACCCAGTCCCAAGATGTGACCTCTGTTGTTAGTAGGGACTAAGAGTACCGCTGAGGAGATGGAGACGACAGGACCTGGTTGTAGAGGAAGCCCTTTTTTTAAAAAAGAAAGATGGACATCTTACGTTGAGAAACAAAAGGAAATAACTTGTCCCATGGCTCCTGTCCTCCAAAGTGATTTTGGCTCTGGATGAGGAAACAGAGCCCCTCCTGCCAATCAATGATTCCCACACAATAAATGTTTTGTGTTTTTTATGGAATTTGGGGAAATATTGGGGGAGAATCACTTGATTTTTGTAAGGGGGAGAGTTGGAGTTGGAGATGCAGATGATACCTAAAGCCTTAAAGAATGCTATGTGATATGAAGAAGTAATCAGCTGGCTTGATGTTGAGGCATCTGTAATACCTAACTCCCCTTTGCCTTGTAACATATAGCCTAGATGTCAACCTGCGTTATGTATTATGACTCAATCATGATGTTCCCATGACTATTTCTACTGATGGTCAGGTAAATGACATTCAAGTAAGCACTTTTTCTGAGAAGTCATGGTTTGGTGAAGAGGCGTTGAGTCAGCAGGTTTAGATATTAAGCCGATGTGCACAGGTAATACTATGCAAAAGGGAAAGCCTGCCGTATCTGCAAATGAACTGAAATGATTGCGTGAGCGATTCTGATGCAGCAGCTATCCTCTGTATGGAGCTGTTCAACATATTCTGAATGTTAATATAACAGTACTGGATGAAGAGACTAAGTGGATTTCTGTGTATGTGGATGAATTCAAGAGGAATTGGGGTTGCGTAAAAGCTAGTTCTTTAGCACAAACCTATGCATAGTGTCTTCTCAAGTAGAGACTAGTACTGATTTATGACCGTTCACAACAATGACAAGAGGAAGAAACGTGTGAGTCTGTTTTGAAGCTGCTTCAGGCTCAAATGATTTGTTTTAGAAGCAGCTAAAGAGGAAATGTCTGAGCCATGTGGTTTGTGCGTTTTGTCTCAACCCAGATGCCTGTGCCTTGATGTTTCTGAACAGTTTATAAATGTCTGCAGAACGTTTGTTCAGCGTTACATTAAGCCTTACGTTGATGTCACTTTGAAGTGTACAAAAGAACATTCCAAGAAATTACTGAGGACTTTGACCAAATTTCCAAATAGTGGAGAGAATGGTGGCTTCAGGTCAGCAACGCAGCTTTGGTGTCATGCTCAGTGCAGCACACACCTTAAATGGAATGTATTTTATACAAATGCCATTGTTGATTCACAGAACTTGCCAAAGTTTTTGTAATTCTTGTTTCTAATAAAAACACTGACATAGATTTTTGTGTTTCCTGTCAACTCATTTCTTAATTTACCTCATTCTATTTCCCAGGAAGTTTCGTTGGTTAGACTTGACTAGAGGTTCAATACAACTTTTTCTCCTCAAATAGATTGAGTGCCATCTCAAGAAGAGGATATTAAAGCTTCCTTTTCAACAGCTACTCATTGACGTGCTTAAGAAACATGACTGAGCAGGGGAATTCTGGTGAAAAGAAATTCGGTCACGTTTAACTTTTTCAACATCCACACATTTGAACCATAATGGGAATTGAATATCTTTGACCAAACTTAAAGGTCCAGGTAACCTGAAACCTCATGAATTTTCTTTTTGTTCTGCTACATTCTACTGTCTTTTTTTGGAACATCATGTACAGTAGTTTTAATGTGTGCCCAGGCAGCACTGCGGGCATGGTTCATCTGAAGAACACTTCTCTTACTCAGAGGCATCAGGCCATGAAAACAATAATTGTGAAGTGGTAGTGGGTGTATATTTTTACATTGTACAGTTAAATAATTTTGCTTTTCTGGCTATTCCTGCAGCCTTTGGCAGATGTTGGGGTCTTACAATTGTTTAATACATACAAGAACAGGATGGAAGGATAGCAGTGGCCTGCTACAGAGTTTCTGACTTTATTTCTTGTCATTTTTTGTCTTATCAAAACTCCATCTGTGACTGGTTTACGTAACGAAACCTTCAATATCTTGTGTGAGGTAGATGCATTATAAACTCCTTCACAGGAAACAGCATATGTGACCTAGTAGGCCTACAATCTGCAGTGAAAGAGGAAACAGAATACCAAGATGGTGTTATTAATTAGACAGGCCATCAAGGATAACAAATTCATAAAAAACAGTCAGTTTCAAAACCTGACCAAAATAGACGTTTCCATCTCACACCAAACCTATTGGGACAGGCCCTGGCTGGTGCCGGTGGTGAGTTGGTGGCTTGGCACGCAAGGCAAAACATTTGATATATGTTGTCTTGACAAATTGCAATAGGCGGTTACGGCACACAGTTGAAGTCGGAAGTTTGCATACACTTAGGTTGGAGTCATTAAAACTTGTTTTTAAACAATTTCTTGTTAACGAACTACAGTTTTGGCAAGTCGATTAGGACATTACTTTGTGCATGACACAAGTCATTTTTCCAACAATTGTTTACAGACAGATTATTTCACTTATAATTCACTGTATCACAATTCCAGTGGGTCAGAAGTTTACATACACTAAGTTGACTGTGACTTTAAACAGCTTGTAAAATTCCATAAAACGATGTCATGGCTTTAGAAGCTTCTGATAGACTAATTTCCATCATTTGAGTCAATTGGAGGTGTACCTGTGGATGTATTTCAAGAAATGCCTTCAAACTCAGTGCCTCTTTGCTTGACATCATGGGAAAATCAAAAGAAATCAGCCAAGACCTTAGAAAAAAAGACCTCTACAAGTCTGGTTCATCCTTGGGAGCAATTTCCAAACGCCGGAAGGTACCAAGTTCATCTGTTCAAACAATAGTACGCAAGTATAAACACCATGGGACCACGCAGCCGTCATACCGCTCAGGAAGGAGACGCCTTCTGTCTCCTAGAGATGAACAAACTTTGGTGTGAAAAGTGCAAATCAATCCCAGAACAACAGCAAAGGACCTTGTGAAGATGCTGGAGGAAACAGGTACAAAAGTATCTATATCCACAGTGAAACGAGTCATATATCGACATAACCTGAAAGGCCGCTCAGCAAGGAAGAAGCCACTGCTTCAAAACCACCATAAAAAAGCCAGACTACGGTTTGCAACTGGACATGGGGACAAAGATCGTACCTTTTGGAGAAATGTCCTCTGGTCTGATGAAACAAAAATAGACCTGTTTGGCCATAATGACCATCGTTATGTTTGGAGGAAAAAGGGGGAGGCTTGCAAGCTGAAGAACACCATCCCAACCGTGAAGCACGGGGGTGGCAGCATCATGTTGTGGGGGTGCTTTGCCTCAGGAGGGACTGGTGCACTTCACAAAATAGATGGAATCATGAGGAGGAAAATTATGTGGATTTATTGAAGCAACATCTCAAGACATCAGTCAGGAAGTTAAAGCTTGGTCGCAAATGGGTCTTCCAAATGGGCAATGACCCCAAGCATATTTCCAAAGTTGTGGCAAAAAGGCTTAAGGACAACAAAGTCATCACAAAGCCCTGACCTCAATCCTATAGAGAATTTGTGGCAGAGCTGAAAAAGCGTGTGTGAGCAAGGAGGCCTAGAAACCTGACTCAGTTACACCAGCTCTGTCAGTAGGAATGGACCAAAATTCACCCAACTTATTGTGGGAAGCTTGTGGAAGGCTACCCGAAACGTTTGACCCAAGTTAAACAATTTAAATGCAATGCTACCAAATACAAATTGAGTGTATGCGAACTTCTGACCCACTGGGAATGTGATGAAAGAAATAAAAGCTGAAATAAATCATTCTCTCTACTATTATTCTGACATTTCACATTCTTAAACTGAAGTGGTGATCCTAACTGACCTAAGACAGGGAATTTTTACGAGGATTAAATGTCAAGAATTGTGAAAAACTGAGTTTAAATGTACTTGGCTAAGGTGTATGTAAACTTCCGACTTCAACTGTATCATCAACAAACAGGGGATTGACTCCTCTTACTTGGTGTCTGTCTGCCCAGTGTGTCAAGAGAAGAGAAGGGGGATTCTCCCATTGGAATGATGCTGTGGTCTGCTGTTAGGCAAATTCCTCATGGAGCAATTAGGAATAGAGCTTGAGATTCGGGACGTCGGCAGCACACTGGACTGCCTTGTGTGTCTTCATGTCAGCTCGTCCTCACATAATGGGATCTGCACTGAGTGTTTAGCAGAACGAAGAGGAAGAGGGGAATGTACAGCAGGAGTCTCTCATTTCCCATTAAAGGAATATGTTGGGGCTTACTGTAAAGACTGACTTTTCTTCTCGTCACTGTCCTGGGGTTTTCTGTTGTGTCAGTCCGAGTGTGTTTTCTCAATTGTTATATTGGTTAGTCATAGTGTAGTGGCAGCCTGACAGCATTCTGTGTGAGTGTGTGTGTATTGCTTTAATTATCATGTGAATTTCACATATTAACTGCCAGAGATATTGTAAACAACCAGCCAACAAGCCCAACGTCTTGGCTGATTATGCACGGCAGACACAGAAAGACAAACAAACTCAACCTCATGGTCAAGGTTTTGGTCCAAATAAACACCTTTCAGGCATCCAATGTAGCACTGTGTTGGTACACTGTAGCGTCACAACGAAGCTACAAAGTGTTATTACTTTCCCTGCCCTCTGTCTTTATCTGCTCTACACGAGAGACAGGAAGCCAACAGGGCCAATCAGGAAACGTAGCAGAGTGGCACGTACACATGAGAGGAGATGTTGCCAGGCCAGGTTGTCAAGGTTGCCAGGAGGAAGTTGCTTTCCCTGTTTTATATATTTAACCTATCATATTCCACATTGGCTGGCATCCAGGCGATCACAACAACATCTCAGAATTGTAGACTGCCAGGTTGCAAAACGTTTGTCTCTGGAAGTTCGACAGTGGCATTGGAAGACATAGCATCGCCATTGTTGTTGTCGTTGTACCTCATTGGGAATGTCAGGCAATTTGTGTGCAGATAGAAACGTCCACGGTCGCAAAATGTTTTGTCTCGAGCAAGAGAGCTTGACATTCCTTTCCAATACGGAGTATCTGTATCTGCTTTGTGTGTCTGTGTGTTTGTGTGCATCTCAACATTTGCGTTGTGTGCAAGAGAGCAATATGTAGCCTACTGGATACAAAGAAGTATGAATGAATGACTTTTATATTTAAAGGGCACTGGGGCAGTTCAGCAGACATGCAAAGCCTGTATTTTGTAGCAAATTATGTTCTTAATTGTAACCACACACAGGATGACATACAGTGCATTCAGGAAGTAGTCAGACCCCTTGACTTTTTCCACATTTTGTCATGTTACAGCCTTATTCTAAAATGGATTAAATATTTCATTTTAGACATTTTTGCAAATGTACTAAAAATTAAAAATAGAAATGTCTTATTTACATAAGTATTCAGACCCTTTGATATGAGAGTCGAAATTGAGCTGAGGTGCATCCTGTTTCCATTGATCATTGATCATCCTTGAGGTGTTTCTACAACTTGATGGGAGTCCACCTGTGGTGCCAATGGTCATATCTGGAGGAAACTTGGCACCATTCCTACGGTGAAGCATGGTGGTGGCAGCATAATGCTGTGGGTATGTTTATCAGTGGCAGGGACTGGGAGACTAGTCAGAATTGAGGGAAAGATGAATGGAGCCAAGAACAGAGAGATCCTTAATGAAAACCTGCTCCAGAGCGCTCAGGACCTCAGACTGGGATGAAGTTTCACCTTTTAACAGGACAGCGACCCTAAGCACACAGCCAAGAAAACACAGGAGTGGCTTCGGAACAATTCTCTGAATGTCCTTGTGTGGCCCAGCCAGAGCCCGGACTTGAACTCGATCGAACATCTCTGGAGAGACCTGAAAATAGCTGTGCAGCGACGCTCCCCATCCAACCTGACAGAGTTTGAGAAGATCTGCAGAACAGAATGGGAGAAAGTCCCCAAATACAGGTGTGCCAAGCTTGTAGCGTTATATCCAAGAAGACTCGAGGCTGTAATCACTGTAAAGGGTCTGAAAACTAACGTAAATGTGATCTTTCAGTTAATTTTTATAAACATTTCTTAAAACCTGTTTTTACTTTGTCATCATTTCATACATTTTTTATTTAACCAGGCAACTCCCATTTGTCCCCTTTATCTCCTGTGCAATTCCGCTTTTTCCCAACTAGGCAGCAAGCCACAACAGTAATCTCCCAGACTCTCAGCAACCCCGCCACCAGTGGCGCGTCTTCCCAGCCTACCCCGGTGTCCCAAGAACCTCGCTTGCCTCCTCCGGAGCACTCCGCTGGAGATTCTGGAACCAGCCGGGCGTTTCTCTCCCAGTGCTCCTTCATCTTCGAGCTGCAGCCTTCTTCGTTTTATTTTGACCACTCGTAGATAGCATATTTGATAGGAGCGCACTTGCCTGGGCTACGGCGGTGTGGCAGCAACAGTCCAACGTTTTCCTCAGTCTGGAGGAGTTTGTGGTAGAGGTACGTAAAGTGTTCGATTCTCCGTTGTCTGGGAGAGAGGCTGCTCGTAAGCTGCTCAAACTACATCAAGACTCCCGTAGTCGGCAGACTACGCAATGTATTTTCACATGTTGGCGACTGAGAGTGCCTGGAACCCGGCAGCCCTGTTTGATGCGTTCCTTCACGGATTATTGGAGGTGATTAAAGGCGAGCTCGCAGCCCGGGAGTTGCCCATGGACCTCAACTCCCTCACAGCCTTGACCATCCGGATCAATAGGCGGCTATGGGAATGTAGAGTGACAGGGAGTCTGTTCTCTATTGCCCTTGCTTGTCCTCGATTTCCATCTCACCTCCAAGGAATCCCGGAAACCCCAGAAGTCTACATTTCTGAGTGAATCCGATGTCACCCAGGTTCTCTTGGAAATCACAGAGGGCTGTCGACTCGTCTCCTCCAGAGCCCATGCAACTGGGTAGGGATAGATTGTCTCCTGCTGAGTGGTTACACAGACTAAACACCAAGAGCTGTCTGTATTGTGGAGCTATGGGACATTTATCTACCTGCAAATGAAAAAAACAGGCTCATCAGTAAGTATGAGTACACTGGTGAGCCGAACGGACCGTTTTCAATCGTAACCCCCTCTATGCTACCCTGTTGTGGGGAGTCCAAATCCATCATTGACTCTGGGGCCGATGAGAGCTTTATGGACAGTACCCTGGTGTTGGAGCTGGGTATCTCCACTCAACCCCTTTTCAGAGCGCTGGATGGGCGCTCTTTTGGCAGAGTCACCCACAATACGGTTCCTATACAGCTGTGAGTGTCAGGCATCAGTCTATGGAGTTTCTGCTCCTGGAGTCTCCTTATGTACCCATGGTTTTGGGGTTTTCATGGCTCCAGAGGCACAATCCCCTAATCAACTTGGCTACGGGTTCCATCCTTGGTTGGAGTCAGTTTTGCCATGCACATTCTCTGAAGCAGGCACAGCCTGCCCCGTGAAGTCTGCTGGCTTGGGTAAAGCCTCGGATCTCTTCGCAGTTTCCGCAGAGTACCAGGACTTACGGGAGGTTTTCAAATCTGCCCACGCCACATCTCTTCCTCCGCATCAGCCCTACGACTGTGCTTTCGACATTCTCCCGGGCACTGCACCACCTCGGGGGCAACTTTATTCCCTGTCGGGTCCGGAGACCAAAGCGATGGAAGGGTATTTTGAGGACTTTCTCGCTGCAGGGATTATGCGTCCATCTTCCTCCCCCGCCGGTGCAGGGTTCTTCTTTGTGGAGAAGAAGGACAAGACCCTGCGTCCGTGTATCGACTACCGGGGTCTTAATGACATTACGTTTAAAAACTGTTACCCACTACCACTCACCTCCTCAGCTTTTGAGCCTCTCCAGGGGGCGGTCATCTTCTCCAAGTTGGACCTTCGGAACGCTTCGGATATGGGAAGGTGACGAGCGGAAGACAGCCTTTAACACGGCTAGCGGGCGCAACGAGTACCTGGTGATGCCTTTCGGACTGACCAACGCTCCCACAGTGTTCCAGGCCCTGGTCAATGATGTGCTACATGACATGTTGAACTGATTTGTGTTTGTCTACCTCGACGACATCCTCATTTATTCCCGGTCAGCTCAGAGCACATCCTCCATGTCCGACAGGTCCTCCAGTGTCTCCTGGAGAACCAGCTTTTCGTGAAGGCGGAGAAATGTGACTTCCATTGCTCCACCATCTACTTCCTAGGATACGTCATTGCTGCAGGGATCTTCAGACGGACCCTGACAAGGTGAGAGCGGTGGTGGACTGGCCTCAACCCACATCCAGACTGCAGCTGCAACGCATCCTGGGGTTTGCTCATTTCTACCATTGTTTCGACTACAGGAACCTTGCTTCCCCACTCTCTGCACTCACCTCTCCCAAGGTTCCATTCATATGGTCTCCAGCAGCTGACTGGGCATTCTCAGACCTCAAGCAGCAAATCACTACATTCCCATCTTAATCCATCTGTCCCTTCCCGTCAGTTCATGGTGGAGGTCGATGCCTCAGACGTCGGAGTGGGGGCTGTCCTGTCCCAGCGTTCCGCCCAGGACCAGAAGCTGCATCCCTGCCCCTTCCTTTCCCATAATCTTAACCTCCACTGAGAGGAACTATGATGTGGGAAATCAAGAATTACTCACTGTTAAGATGGTGTTGGAGGAGTGGAGGCATTGGTTAGAAGAGGCGGAACATTCATTCGTGGTGTGGATGGACTATAAGAACCTGGAATATCTCCGCATTGCCAAGCGCCTCAACTCCAGGCCGGCAAGATGGGCCCTGTTATTCACTAATTTCCATTTCACTATCTCCATCCGCCCGGGGTCCAAGAATGTGAAGCCTGGTGCACTCTCACGTCTGTACAGCCCCGCTACTACACCATCGGACCCCAAGACCAACCGGATGTTTGTCCTGGACTCTGCCCGTGCTCCGGTTCTGGAATGGGCACATTCCTTGAGGCTCACCTGTCATCCTAACCTTGGCTTTTATCCGACAACGTTTTTGGCGACCCACCATGGTTCCTGATGTCTCCGCGTTCGTTGCCGCATGCACTGTGTGTGCACAGAACAAGACTCCACGGTAAGCTCCGGCTGGCCTCCTTCAACCAATCCCTGTTTCTCATCGCCCCTGGTCCCATATATCCTTGGACTTCGTCATGGGTATCCACACCACCGCCCTGCCCATTTTATCCCCCTTCCTAAGTTGCCCTCAGCTAAGGAGACGGCCCAGCTCATGGTGCAGCGCATCTTCCGGATCCATGGACTTCCGATTGCGGTCCTCAGTTCTCATCCCGGATCTGGAAGGCGTTCTGCACCTTCATTGAATCGTCGGCCAGCCTGTCCTCTGGTTTTCATCCCTAGTCTAATGGCCAGTCGGAGCGAGCCAATCAGGACCTGGAGATGACTCTTTGTTGCCTCATCTCCACAAATCCCACCACCTGGAGTCAGCAACTCGTGTGGGTGGAATATGCCCTCAACACCTTTCCCTGTTCTGCTATGAGTCTCTCGCCTTTTTAGTGTTTCCTGTGATATCAGCCCCCGCTCTTCTCGGAGCAAGAGGAAGAGGTCAGCATTCCTTCTGCCCATATGTTTGTCCGTCGCTGCCACCATACCTGGAAGAGAGCTCGGGTCGCTCTTCTCAAGATCACTTCCAGGTATAGACGACAGGCGGACCACCACCGGACCCCTGCTCCCCTCTACTGTCTTGGGCAGAGGGTATGGCATTCCACTCGGGATCTGGCCCTACGGGTGGAGCCCCGCAAACTCCCCCCCCCCCCCGTTTTCTCGGCCCCATTCCCCATCTGTAAGGTCCTTAGCCCCTCTGCTGTCCGCCTTCTGTTGCCACGCACCCTCTGCATACATCCCACTTTCCATGTATCTAGAATTAAACCCCTGTTTCACAGACCTTTGTCTCCTGTTTCCTGACTCTGATTTGGATTACGACTCTTTGCCTGCTTTGACTTACCTTTTTCCTGCCCCTTGTACTATAATAAACTCTGAGACTCGTACTATATGCCTCCTGTGTCTGCATCTGGGTTTTAGCCTTAGTCGTGATACTTCTATTCCATATTAAGTGTAGTCTATACAAATATAAACATAAATCATTGAACATGTTGTTATAAAGATGCATATAAAATATTGTTGAAACAATTGTTTTTCAGGACAAACTCTTAAAATGAATGATCAAGGAAAACAAAACCTGTATGCGAATATTCGAAGTTATTAATCACTTAACTTTTGTTCAATATGGCGGAAATGCTACATTTCCCAGAATGCATTAGTTTAAGCCTAAAGTTGAGGCCTTCAAAAAGAAGCCAAACAAATGAAATCATTGGTGGAAATATAATTGGCTATTCTAAGCACTAAGGTTAAAAACGTATATGAACATTGTTTCTAGAGAAATGTGATACATTCTTTGGTATCTGGTATCAGATTCAATTAAACTCTCATGTTCTATGACTGAGTGGAATAGGAGTCAATTCCAAAATTCTGAATTGTGCCCAACCCTGCCAGAGACACGTTTTAAGCAGCTCCCTGATAGCATACCGTATGACACCCCGGTGCCACTCGGGTTTTGTTCAGCAAAGGTGGCGTGATGTCCAGGGACGAGGGGAGTGGAGTGTGTGTGTTTTGTTGACTCCGCCGGGTGCCCCAAAAGGGCTTCATGGATATCAATGTAACTTCAGAGGAGGGCGAGTCCAAAGCAGTTCATTATAGCTGCAGTGCTGTGGTGTTCTGTGCACAACTCTTTGAACTGTCCCCTAGAATATTCTCTGGGGGTACAGCAAAACAACATTCAGGACCACCTTCAGGACCCTTGTTTATGCCAATATTTGCTCTCTTCCCTTGGCGTATTTTGATGGGGGTCATCTCTCCCCCAACAGATGTCAGCGCGTTGGCTCATATTAGGCTTGTTGTTTATTGCCCTTGCTGTCTTCCATTGTTTTCTGTGACTACAGTTCTCTTTGTTCACAGCTCTACATGACACTGAAAGGTCCACAAACAGCCTCCAAACAGAATGATGATGTCAGATGATGAATTCTAATTTCTAACAGCAGCTGAAGAATATAGATGCAGGTCAGCTGCACCAAAATGCACCATTTTAGCCTACTATATAATATTACATACTACATATTGTATCAGCTATTGTAAGATAATTTTGCAATGCTTCTTTCTATAATTAAATATATCAGTCAATGTCAATGTGTCAATGTTTCAATGTATTTTAACCATATACTGTATTTCAAAGGCATATTCAAGTTTATTTTCCTCCAAGTTGATTTTCCGCCGCACGCCAGGTCTAGAGGGGAACTGCAAAGCTCAATACACAATGTGACGAACACATGAAAGGAGTGCAGACAGGAATGTATTTTCTTCGGATGAAAGTAAGATTAGCACATAGTTTTCTCACGCTGGAAAATGAAAACAATGGCGGGTAAGCTGATGAGACAAGTTAGTTTTGACTTAAATGTATTGCTCAATAGACATGCTTGCAGGGAAAAGGAACACCATGTTCCATGAAAACAAGCCAGATGAAACCCAGTCCACAATGTAAACACATACTCGGGATTCTTATCCTATTGTGTACTGTACCATAACATAGGCTGAAATGTTATGTCATTGAAATGTAAGTGAAGGGAATAATAATGAGATTACAGGCAATTCAAAAGTAGCCCTGCGGCTTTGAATACATCCTTTGACATTTGTTCTCAATTGCTGCATGTTCACATTGGCCCACCATACATAGAATAAAAACAATGACATCCAATTAAGCAAATTCACATCATAAATATCTGTAGGGTCAAGCAAACTGGCTTCCACCCAAGCAAATATAGGCCTGAATGATCTATTCAAGCAAATATATCGAATGATCAGAGCTACTATAATATTCAGTTTTGTGTCACCGAATATACTTAATAATGACATGAACAGTTTAATTGTTCTCTCACTATTGTGTCAGACTGGAACCAGATATAATCTGATCCCTCTGGCTGGCTGTGACTGCTCTCCTGTGCAACAGGAGCCTTGTTTAATGCCCGGCCTCTGAATAAGCGATTCCACCATCTCTGGGCATTGAGAGGTGTAGCTTTCCCCAGTGAAGCGTCTCAGGATTCTAACAGATGTTAGACCTGCACACTCAACCAGTTATATCAGTGGAGGCAACTTTAGGCCATTTATGTAAACACACTGATATTAAGTTACAATTTCATCATCAAAACATCAAAAGCCTCTTGGCATTCAAATTGGTTTAATTTGACAAGGAACCAAGGTTTTAAGGTGTATCTAGACTATGTCTTGTTTTTTCCCCTATTACTATAAGGTATTGTTAGGCCACAGTGGCAATTTTAGCTTGTAAATCTTGGTGGGGCAAACCCCCCCAATTTTTGTAATGCATGCCAGCAAAGCCACTATGCAACATTAAACAATACATAAATTGCACTATAACGGTGACAAACTGTGCCCGCAAACTGTTAGGGCCTACATAAAGCTGTCCTAACAGCAGAGCTTTCTTTTCAGCACCATGGAGTGAATCCTTACCACCACCTGGCTATCAGCAGAGCCTTGTCTGGCAGCGAAACAGTTCATTCAGCCACATTTACTGCCTTTAAAAAAAACAAAGCTGATATGGCTGACTTGCTTAAACAAATGTGTTTTTTACTGACAATTGAGACGTACAAACTTGTCACACCCTGATCTGTTTCACCTGTCTTTGTGATTGTTTCCACCCACCTCCAGGTGTCACCTGTTTTCCTCATTAGTCCCTGGGTACTTATTCCCGTGTTCCCTGCTTGTCTGTTGCCAGTTCGTTTGTTTTGTCAAGTCAACTAGCGTGTTATTCCGTGTTCCTGCTTTTTCTGTTTTCTTCCTCCCCCTTTTCTCTGTTTTTGCTAGTCCTCCCAGTTTTGACCCTTGCCTGCCTTGACTCTGAACCCGCCTGCCTGACTCTGGGGCTGATGAGAGTTTCATGGACGCTACCCTGGTATCGGAACTAGATATTCCCACTCAACTCCTCTCCGTTCCCATGGATGCCAGAGCACTGGACGACCGCTCCATTGGTAGAGTCACGCACAGCACAGTTCCCATTAATCTGCGGATAGCTGGTAATCACAGTGAGTCAATACAGCTTTTCCTCATTGAGTCCCCTCACATCCCTGTTTTGGGATTTTCTTGGCTCCAGAAGCACAACCCTGATATTGACTGGACCACGGGTTCAATCCTGGGTTGGGGCCCGTTCTGCCATTCACACTGCCTAAAGGCGGCGCAGCCTTCCCCGGAACATCTGCCTCGGATCTCTCTGCCTTCCATGACCTCCTTGAGGTTTTCAGCAAGGCTTGTGCTACCTCCCTTCCTCCACATCATCCTTACAATTGTGCTATTGACCTCCTCCTGGGCACCACACCGCCTCGAAGCCAGCTATATTCCCTGTCTGGCCCTGAGACCAAGGCCATGGAGGAGTACATTTAGGACTATCTGGCTGCTGGAAGCATTTGCCCTTCTGCCTCTCCTGCCAGCGCAGGGTTGTTCTTTGTGGGGAAGAAGGACAAAACCCTGCGTCCATGTATTGATTACCGGGGCCTCAATGACATCACGATCAAGAACAGGTACTCGCTACCACTCATCTCCTCGGCTTTCGAACCTCTCTAGGGGGCTACCATCTTTTCAAAACTGGACCTCCGGAATGCCTACCACCTTGTTCGGATACGCGAAGGAGACGAGTGGAAGATGGCTTTCAACACAGCCAGTGGACGCTATGAGTACCTGGTCATGCCGTTTGGACTCACCAACGCTCTCGCTTTCTTCCAGGCCCTGGTCAACAATGTGCTCCGGGACATGTTGAATCGTTTTGTTTTTGTCTACCTCGACGACATCGTTCTCCATGTTCGACAAGTCCTTCAGCACCCCCTGGAGAATCAGTTGTTTGTAAAAGCTGAGAAGTGCGAGTTCCACCGCTCCACTATCTCGTTCCTGGGATGTCATTACTGAAGGGAATGTTCAGATGGATCCTGAAAAGGTGAGAGCAGTGGTGGATTGACCCCAACCCACATCCAGGGTGCAGCTACAACGGTTTCTGGGGTTTGCTCATTTTTACCGCTGTTTCATTTGGGGCTACAGCAACCTGGCAGCCCCCCTCTCTGCACTCACCTCTCCCAAAGTACCGTTCACATGGTCCCCAGCAGCAGACAAGGTTTTTGTGGATCTCAAGCAGCAATTCACTACTGCCCTCATCCATCCGGAACCGACCCGTCAGTTTGTTGTGGAGGTTGACGCATCCTTTCCCAGCGATCCGTCCAGGACCAAAAGCTTCATCCCTGTGCCTTCCTGTCCCATCGTCTCAACTCTGGAGAGGACCTACGACACTGGGAACCAGGAACTTCTAGCGGTTAAGATGGTTGTGGCGGCACTGGTTGGAAGGGACGGAACATCAATTTTTGGGATGGACTGATCATAAGAATTTAGAATACCTCCGCACTGCCAAGCGCCTTAACTCAAGGCAAGCCCGTTGGGCCCTGTTATTTACCAGGTTCAATTTCACCATCTCCTACTGCCCAGGGTCGAAAAATGTGAAGCCGGGCAACTTTTCCCGCCTGTACAGTTCCGCTGCCACACCCTCTGAATCAGAGACCCATTCTTCCTGCCTCATGTTTGACAGCTTCGGTTGTCTGGGGTATTGAGGCTCTGGTCCGTAAAGCACTAGGGGGGCCCGGCTAACCGGATGTTCGTTCCTGATTCGGCCCGGCCTCAGGTCCTGGAATGGGCTCATTCCTCCAGGCTTACCTGTCATGCTGGTGCTTGTCGTACCCTGGCTTCCTCCGACAACGCTTCTGGTGGCCCACCATTGCTCCTGATGTCTCGGCCTTCATCGCTGCATGCTTAGTGTGTGCTCAAAGCAAGACTCCGCGGCAAGCTCCGTCTGGCCTCCTTCAGCCACTCCCTGTTCCTCATCGCACCTGGTCCCATATTTCCCTGGATTTTGTCACTGGGCTTCCCCCATCAGATGGCAACACCACCATCCTGACGGTGGTAGATGGGCGGCCTTGGAGAACCTATTTCATCCCTCTTTCTAAATTACCTTCAGTCAAGGAGACGGCCCAGCTCATGGTGCAGCACGTCCCGCTTCTAGAGGGCGTTCTGCACCCTTATCGGGTCGTCGGCCAGCCTGTCCTCTGGCTTTCATTCTCAATCCAACGGCCAGTTGGTGCGAGCCAGTCATAACATGGAGACGGCACGCCGGTTGCTCGTAATCCCACCACCTGGAGTCAGCAACTGGTCTGGGTGGAATATGCCAGGAACACTCTCCCCTGCTCGGCCGCTGGACTCTCCCCCTTCGAATGCTCCATCCTCATTAGTCCCTGGGTACTTATTCCTGTGTTCCCTGCTTGTCTGTTGCCAGTTCATTTTGTTTTGTCAAGTCAACCAGCGTGTTATTCTGTGCTCTTGTTTTTTTTCTGGTTTTGCTAGTCCTCCCAGTTTTGACCCTTGACTCTGAACCCACCTGCCTGACCATACTGCCTGCCCTGACCTCGAGCCTGCCTGCCACTCTGTACCTCCTGGACTCTGACTTTGTTATGATCTTTTGCCTGTCCATGATCTTGCTTGCCCCTTGGATTATAATAAATATCAGAGACTCAAACCATCTGCCTCCCATGTCTGCATCTGGGTCTCGCCCTGTGCCCTTATACAAACTATGACATAAGGGAACGACGAGCGGATAAGAGGCAATCCGTAATTTCATTTAATTGTATAGATAAATAACAAAGATCCATCACACTGCAGCCACTTATGATTCATTCACTTCTAAGGGCAAGATATTACTCCATACTCAACAACCTTTGATTGCTCATACTTTTATGTCTTTCCATTGTTACTTCAATTAATGACTAGCATGGCCAAAGTACTCAATAAGTTTTCATTGTGCTGGGATATCAGGGCAGTACAGAGAAAATATGTACCCACACGTATAGTACTGCTCACACACGTACATGCACGTTCATATTTTTGCAGACTAACTGAAAATAATCACGCACCGTATAAAGAGGCTTGTCCTGACGCACACATCATTTCAAACACGGACAAAAGGAACACCTATGTGAGAATGCTATTCATTGACTACAGCTCAGCATTCAACACCATAGTACCCTAAAAGCTCATCACTTAGCTAAGGACCCTGGGACTAAACACCTCCCTCTGCAACTGGACCCTGGACTTCCTGATGGGCCGCCCCCAGGTGATAAGGGTAGGTAACAACACATCCGCCACGCTGATCCTCAACACGGGGGCCCCTCAGGGGTGCATTCTCAGTCCCTTCCTGTACTCCCTGTTCACTCATGACTGCATGGCCAGGCACGACTCCAACACCTTCATTAGTTTGCCGATGACACAACAGTGGTGATCACCGACATTGATGAGACAGCCTATAGGGAGGAGGTCAGAGTGCTGACCGTGTGGTTCAAGGACAACAACATCTCCTTCAATGTGATCAATACAAATTAGTTGATTGTGGACTACAGGAAAAGGAGGACCGAACACACCCCCATTCTCATCGACGGGGCTGTAGTGGAGCAGGTTGAGAGCTTCAATTTCCTTGGCGTCCACATCACCAACAAACTAACATGGTACAAACACACCAAGACAGTCGTGACTTTGATAAGGTCCCACAGCTGACAATACATGTCAGAGTAAAACCAAGCCATGAGGTCGAAGGAATTGTCCGTAGAGCTCCAAGACAGGATTGTGTCGAGGCACATATCTGGGGAAGGGTACCAAAAAATGCCTGCAGCATTGAAGGTCCCCAAGAACACAGTGGTCTCCATCATTCTTAAATGGAAGAAGTCTGAAACCACGAAGACTCTTCCTAGAGCTGGCCGCCCGGCCAAACTGAGCAATCAGAGGAGAATGGCCTTGGTCACTCTGACAGAGCTCTAGAGCTCCTCTGTTGAGATGGGAAAAACTTCCAGAAGGACAACCATCTCTGCAGCACTACACCAATCAGGCATTTATGGTAGAGTGGCCAGACGGAAGCCACTCCTCAGTAAAAGGTACATGACAGCCTGCTTAGAGTTTGCCAAAAGGCACCTAAAGACTCTCAAACCATGAGAAACAAGATTCTCTGGTCTGATGAAACCAAGATTGAACTCTTTGGCCTGAATGCCAAGCGTCATGTCTGGAGGAAACCTGGCACCATCCCTACGGTGAAGCATGGTGGTGGCAGCATAATGCTGTGGGGATGTTTTTCAGTGGCAGGGACTGGGAGACTAGTCAGGATTGAGGCAAAGATGAACGAACGTGATTGAACATCTCTGGAGAGACCTGAAAATAGCTGTGCAGGGAAGCTCCCCATCCAACCTGACAGAGCTTGAGAGGATCTGCAGAGAAGAATGGGAGAAACTCCCGAAATACATGTGTGCCAAGCTTGTAGCGTCATAACTAAGAAGTCTCAATGCTGTAATTGCTGCCAAAGGTGCTTCAACAAAGTACTGAGTAAAGGGTCTGAATACGTATTTATGTAAATGTGATATTTCTATTTTTGTGATGTTTCAAAAAAATCGTTTTTGCTTTGTCGTTATGGGGTATTGTGAGGAAATAATGTATGAGGAAAACATCTATTTAATCCATTTTAGAATAAGGCTGTAATGTAACAAAATGTGGAAAAAGTAAAGTGGTCTGAATACTTTCCGAAGGCACTGTATGTAAAGACAAGATAAATCATGAATAGTCTGATTGGTGACAATATTAGCCTATAACTTGTGAATTATATATTACCACTTGTGAATGATGCCCAGCATAAGAAACAGCCTTTTTTTATCGTAGTCGCACACCTCATGTAGCCTAGCCCATAGGCCTATATGTTTTGATAAGGTTTGTGTCACAAGTAAAGTGGCCAAATAACTTCATAAAATTAAGCACCTTAATCCGCTTTCCAATGGGTTTAGAGCCTAACTGGCATACATAAGCATTGCCTGAGTTTCAAGTTTGGGGAAGATAATTCCCCCTATAAAAATGCACCTTTGTAATAAAAACATTACATGCATAATCGCATTTGCGGTCACTTTTGATAATGGTGTTCTCCCGCTAATGGAACATTGGCGCTTATGGCCTACTGCCATGTGCACATTGCTACGCTTATAATGTGAAGAAATAGCCTAATAGTTTATCAACAATTTAAGCTAATGTTCTGATCTGTTGCGTCAGCCACGTTGCTTAAAAAGTTTTATTGATGCCAGTGGTTGTATTAATTTGGGATCTCTCATCCCATAGCTGTCCCAGACTATGTTTGGAATATTTATTTCTCGCACAGAATAGAATAGGTTAACTTTTGTGCTATGGGGGATAGTAGATTGACATAGGCTAGTGCTTTTGCTGTTTCTTTAGGCCTACTCATCTTGTTGGCTGACGAAAAGTAATTGTAGACAGTTCCTCCAATATCTTCAATATGCACCTCAGAATTGGATAAGGACGCGCGCAGTTTCTTCCCTTAGTATGTCTGTCTTCACTTGTAGCCTGTGAGAAAGACCCAGATAAGGTGATAAGCCATGTGATGAGACAAGGTGATGAGCCATTTGAGTGAGAGTTGCTTAGGAGCACACAGCATTCAGGGAGAAAGACACAACACAGCCCTCCGGGCCAAGGGCACAATGGCCACTGGCCACAAAAGGCATGGATTTTTTAGGGTGCATTACGGCCACAAAGGGGATGCCGCGGGTGATATTGTCACGGTTCTTGTCACAAAGGGGATGCCGCGGGTGATATTGTCACGGTTGTCATAAGAACGGGACCAAGGCGCAGCGTGTGTAGAGTTCCACATCTTTATTCCAAAGTGAAACTTCAAGCAAAAACAAATAAATCAAATAAACGAACAACTAAACATGACTACGTGGTGCACAGGCACAAACACAAAACAATATCCCACAAACACAGGTGGGAAAAATAGCTACTTAAATATGATCCCCAATTAGAGACAATGATTACCAGCTGCCTCTAATTGGGAATCATACAAAACACCAACATAGAAAATATAAACTAGAACACAACACAGAAATATAAACTAGACTACCCCCTAGTCACACCCTGACCTACTACACCATAGAGAAACAAGGCTCTCTATGGTCAGGGCGTGACAGATATTCGAGGCATTATCAAGTGCTTGTCAAATTGGAATGAGAGACTAATGAAGTGTGTACAGCCTGCGCAAAGAAACAAAGCAGAGCTCATGCCTTTCTAGCAACTTTTTTCAAATCATCATTGGAGTCACATCATGCAGCCTTACAGTGTATTAAAAATCAAAACATATAGCCCAACGTTTGTAGAACAACTAAAGTTACATTAATAACTCTAAATTAAGCATATGAGAGTAATACACTGCTCAACACAGAATAGCCACATGTTTTCACTCCCTCAGAAAATATTTATATTTTATTCAGCTTTGTTCAATTGTATTCTTCATACTATAAAATAATAATGCCACGGAATTCTAAGCAAATCTGCTAAATGAACTAGTGTTGTTTAAAAGTATATTAGAAAGTTCTTGGTAGCTACCTAGCTTCTTATATTGGATCCCGCGACGCAGTTGGCATCAGTTGATGGGACTACTTGTATCTTTCCAGTGATCCTGCCGACCAAGGACGGGTCTGAGGAGCTATTTGGCGTCACAGCTAGCCTAGCTGCTAGCTAGCTGGACATCAAGCTAGCGAGGGGTTCTTGAACACAGCCCTCGACGCAGTTAGCCATTGTGGCTGGGACCACGGATTGGCCCGGGTTTGTGGTTGTCTAGATCCCTGCTGTTTGTTGTTTTAAATTTTCCCCGTGACCTGCCCTGTCTGGAACTGCGAGGAGTTACTGCCTAACATACGTTGCTAGCTATCATGACAAAGACCAAAGCCGGCGGGAGTACCATTGAGGACAGTGCCAGTGGTGTCTCTATCACACGTGAAGGATATTTTAAACAAACAAAAATAGACTTATAAGCAGTTCTTACAACAACAAGAAAATAGTTTCAAGTGTTTTGTCCAAATACTCGTGGATTCTACTAACAAAAGAATGGACGACCTGAACCGAGAGGTCCAGGACCTGAAGAACAATTTGCAGTTCTCCCAGGGTCAGCTCGACGAGTTGAAGCAGGAGAACGGCAAGATGACAGCAATCTGTAAGTCACTGAGAGAGTACATCAGTTCTATGTGTGAATCCATGATAACAATGACAGATAAATCTCGAGGGACAATCAAGGCGAAACAACATGGTTGTGGACAGAATTGTAGAATCTCCACATGAGACCTGGATGGAGTAGGACAAAGAGGACAAAGTGAGGGAAATGATCTTTGAGAAATTGAAGATGGACCACTGGAAGATTGAGGTGGGGCGCGCCCACAGGACTGGAAAACCCACCACCGGCCCAGGTGATAGGCCCAGGCGCATAGTGGTCAAGTTCCTGAGGTTCAAGGACAAGGTAGCTGATCTGGAAAGAGCCAAGAACTTGAGAGGAACGTATATCTTCCTCAACAAGGACTATCCAGAAGCTGTGCGTCAGAAGAGGAAAAAACTGATCCCAGCCATGAAAGCTGCCAGAGCGCATGGCAACATTACATACATCTGCTACGACAGGCTCATTGTCCTCCCTCCCTCCCAGAAGCCTGGAAGGTATGAGAGAGCCAAGGCTATGGGTTCGTAGCCTCAAACCCGCAGCACACACACACACACACACACACACACACCAATTGATTAATGGACTGCTGAATGTATATTTTTTTCTCTTGCTTTGTCTGCTCTTTTCAATATTATGTCTATCTCTGATAAGCTATCCAGGAAAGGGCTGATAATAGCCCATATTAGTATATGTAGCCTTAGAAATAAGGTTAATAAAATCATTAACTTGCTAACATCAGATAACATTCATATATTAGCCATTTCTGAGACTCACTTAGATCATTTGTTTAATGATACATCAGTAGCAATACAAGGATATAACATTTATAGAAGAGACAGAAATGCTTATGGGGAGGAGTTGCTGTATATATTCAGAGCCATATCCCCGTAATGCTTAGAGAAGATCTTATGTCATGTGTTATTGAAGTGTTGTGGTTGCAGGTTCACTTGGTACATCTAAAGCCTTTTCTTTTGGGATGTTGCTATAGGCCACCAAGTGCTAACAGTCAGTATCTAAATAATATGTGTGAAATGCTTGGTAGTGTATGTGATGTAAACAGAGAGGTCTACTTTCTTGGGGACCTGAATATTGACTGGTTTCATCAAGCTGTCCGCTCAAGAGGAAGCTTCTTACTGTAACCAGTGCCTGTAATCTGGTTCAGGTTATTAATAAATCTACCAGGGTGTTTACAAACACTACAGGAACAAGATCATCCACATGTATTGATCACATTTTTACTAATGCTGTAGAACTTTGTTCTAAAGCTATATCCGTACCCATTGGATGCAGCGATCACAATATAGTGGCTATATCCAGCTGGGCCTAAAATAGTGTATAAGAGATCATACAAAAGATTTTGTTGTGACTCTTATGTGGATGATGTTAAAAATATTTGTTGGTCTGATGTGATTAATGAGTCGCATCCAGACGCTGCACTTGAGGAATTTATGAAATTTCTTCTTCCAATTATTGATAAACATGCACCTGTTAAGAAACTGACTGTTAGAACTGTTAAGGCTCCATGGATTGATGAGGAATTTAAAAACTGTACGGTTGAATGATGGGGCAAAAGGAGTGGCTAATAAGTCTGGTTACATATCTGACTGGCTGACTTACTGCGAATTGAGAAATGATGTGACTATACTCAACAAAAATAAGAATAAACTTAATTATGAAGCCAAGATCAATGATATAAAGAATGATGGGAAAAAACTTAAAATGAAATTATGGGCAGAAAGACAAACTCAACTCCATCTTTCATCGAATCAGATGGCTTATTCATCACAAAACCATTTGTTGTTGCCAATGATTTTAGTGATTATTTAATTGGCAAAGTGGGCAAACTTAGGCAGGAAATGCCTACTACAAACAGTGAGCAATTATATTCATGCATAAAAAAACAAATAATGAAAGAAAAGCAGTGCAAGTTAGAATTTTGTGAAGTTAGTGTGGGAGAGGTGGAAAAATTATTGTTAACGATCAATAATGACAAACCTCCAGGTATTGACAACTTAGAACGCTACTGAGGATGGTAGCTGACTCTATAGCCACTCCTATCTGTCATATCTTTAATCTGAGCCTAGAGGAAAGTCTTTGTCCTCAGGACTTTTAGCATGTTTATGGAGATGGGCACTCAACATGTACTGCACTGACACAAATTACTGATAATTGGTTGAAAGAAATTGATAATAAGAAGATTGGGGGAGCTATACTGTTAGATTTCAGTGCAGCCTTTGATGTTATTGACCATAACCTGTTGCTGAAAAAACTTTTCAACCTCTTCCATATTGTGGATTCAGAGCTATCTATCTAATAGAACCCAAAGGGTTTTCTGTAATGGAAGCGTCTCTAATGTCAAACATGTAAAGTGTGGTGTACCGCAGGGCCGCTCTCTAGGCCTTCTACTCTTTTCTATTTTTACCAATGACCTGCCACTGGCATTAAACAAAGCATGTGTGTCCATGTATGCTGATGATTCAACCATATACGCATCAACAACCACAGCTAATGAAGTCACTGAAACCCTTAACAAAGAGTTGCAGTCTGTTTTGGAGTGGGTGGCCAGTAATAAACTGGACCTGAACATCTCTAAAACTAAGAGCATTGTATTTGGTACAAATCATTCCTTAAGTGCTAGACCTCAGCTGAATCTGTTGAGGAGACTAAATTACTTGGCGTTATCTTAGATTGTAAACTGTCATGGTCAAAACATATAGATTCAATGGTTGCAAAGATGGGGAGAGGTCAAGCCGTAATAAAGAGATGCTCAGATTTTTTTAACACCACACTCCAACAAGCAAGTTCTGCAGGCTCTAGTTTTGTCTAATCTTGATTATTGTCCAGTCTTGTGGTCCAGTACTGCAAGGAAAGACTTAGTTAAGCTGCAGCTGGCCCAGAACAGAGCGGCACGTTTTGCTCTTAATTGTAATCAGAGGGCTGATATAAATACTCTGCATGCTAGTCTCTCTTGGCTAAGAGTTGAGGAGAGACTGACTGCATCCCTTCTTCTTTTTATAAGAAACATTCATGTGTTGAAAATCCCAAATTGTTTGCATAGTCAACTTAGACACAGCTCTGACACACACACTTATCCCACCAGACATGCCACCAGGGGTCTTTTCATAGTCCCCAAATCCAGAACAAATTCAAGAAAACGTACAGTATGATATATAGAGCCCTTATTGCATGGAACTTCCTTCCATCTCATTTTGCTCAAATAAACAGCAAACCTGGTTTAAAAAAACAGATAAAGCAACACCTTGTGGCACAACACCTCTCCCCTATTTGACCTAGATAGTTCATGTGTATGCATTGATATGTAGGCTACGTGCACCTTTTTAAAAATGTATGTAGTTCTGTTCTTGAGTTGTTCTTGTCTAATGATGTTCTGTATTATGTCATTCTGTATGATGTTTCATGTTTTGTGTGGACCCCAGGAAGAGTAGCTGCTGCTTTTGCAACCGCTAATGGGGATCCTAATAAAATACAAAACACCAAATACCCACAGCTATTTTGCTTAGCCTGATCAGGACCTAACATAAGGACAACTCAGAGTATGCTATTCTGATCTTCTGAAATAGACTACGTTTTCTTCATAGCATGCTTCTTTAGACCGGTCTAAAATACATAATGGATTAATGGTGAAGGTGTAGGCTATATTACATGGATTTAGTAGACTTTTTAAAATGTAGATGTTCCAAAGGTCTGCATCAGTGGCTTGAGGCTATATGTGGAAGCCAGGAGATGCTAAATGTGTTTATGTTAATTAACGGTCAATTACCGTGAGACCGACAGTTATTTGCTTGACAATCATCGGCTGACAAAATTTAGTGACCGCCACAACCCTAGTAATACAAAGAGAGATGATTTGTCTACAATGATCAAACCCATTTTTGGACATAAGACTGTTGCAAGCATTTTCTGCAATTTAGTGTGAAATGTCATGTCTAATTCCTATTTCAAGAAATAGATTGCAAATGCTATTTAAAATACAACAAGAAATATCATGTGAGTACTACTTTGAATAGTCGACATTAATCAAAGCATGTTCTTCATTATTTGCTCAACGAACAAGCTTTGTGTACTTCACTTTTTTAAAAATCTTTGCTTAATTCTCTCCGGTGGAACGACCAATGTTTTCACAGAAATGTTCATACCGTGGCAGATAACAATACATGCACTCTAAGAAATTATGGGTTCAACAAGGGTTCTTCTAAGAGGGTTCTAGGCACTGAAAATTGCCCCCAAAAGGTTCTTCCAAGAACCCCATAGTAGGTGGGGTTCATCGTTGAACCTCCTTAATTGGTGGGGGTTCTTGTAGGAACCTAACTGCCCAACTGAAATATTTTGATTTGAATTTGAAAGGACAGAAAGGAGCCGGCACTTAACTGAAAAATGTAAAGATCTCCTCAATTTAAGGTAAGATTTATCCCTTGTATGATCGACATTGATATTGTTTTATGATGATACCATCTATCTTTTCATATTTGTGCAAATCTTTCTAAAACAGAAAATGGACACAATTCAATGGATATCAATCAACAAAGAGGTAAGAATATGTACTATATGCTATGAGAACATGTTGAATTCACAGACTTCACCCTGTACACCTCTGATGAATATAACAAGAAACCTGTTTGATCACCATGCACTGCAAAATCATTCGGGCTATGGATACGGAGAACATCAACACATTAACATCAACACGCCAGAGGGTATATCCATTGGACTTGGGGCCCTTGGGGAGTTTACCTCATTTTTTCAACTTTTTTATTCTGCTTTACCATTTAAATAATAATAAACACTGACAACTAAAATATTGTGTTATTGTTGTTATCGTTATACATGTTATTAATAATAATAATATGGGGTGGTAGATAAAAAATTCAAAAGGTTATTCGAGTATCCATTAAAAGGGATTCTTTGAAGAACTTATAGCGGTTCCCCCACAGTTTCAATTTGAAGAACCCCTATAGGATACTCCAGGAACCTTTTCTTTTTGGAGTGTGTTCTAAACATGTACAAATATCAAAAGGAGTGCTTAAATCAATCAATATGTAAGAGCAGTGCCTATATCAAACAACCATTTGTTTCCTTTGAAGTTGGTCTTCTCTCCTATAAGAATTCAAACAACTCTTAAAATCCATAAAAGCAGTCTCATCATTTACAGTATGTGGATTGATATTATGTTTTTTTTTACATTGTCTAATTAGGGTGAGCAATTATCAACTACTTCATTTAACTCTTCAGATGACTTTGCAGCTGTTCTATTTATGCAACATTGCAGAATTGTGTTTTTTCCCCCATCCATCCTGTAACTGAAAGGCAGAGAAGGTGGGAAAGGTCTACTTTTTTCATCATAGTTCAACTGTCACATGAGTCCAATGCTAAAGGACACAGGAAAACACTTTTCCCTTCTCACAGTGTGTCTCTCTGTGTGTGTGTGTGTGTGTGTGTGTGTGTGTGTGTGTGTGTGTGTGTGTGTGTGTGTGTGTGTGTGTGTGTGTGTGTGTGTGTGTGTGTGTGTGTGTGTGTGTGTGTGTCTGTGTGTGTGTGTGTGTGCTCACGCACATATGTTGGGGTTGGGGTCAAGAGGAAGTTGTCAGTCCTCCCTTTCCTGACTGATTGCCAGTGTGGACAATTGTTAAGTTCCTCATAACTGTTGCTGCGGGTGAACAAGCAGGCTAAGTGACAGGGAAAATGGCCTTAACTCCAGGAACTCCACCCTGTTAATTTCCCTTGGACTCTGGCGAACACTGAACTTTCACCCAGTGACAGAGTATTCCTCCAGTGGGCCATAAAGTTCATCATACTGTCAAGAGTTTGCCATTTACCATTGACCTGAATACCTCTAGGCCAGGATTAAATTCATAGCGCAGTGTGCTAGACAGCCAACAATGCTGCTTTTAAAGGCATCTTGCCCGACATTCGTAGAGAATGCATAACTCGGATCTGATTTAATCCCACCCCTAACCACCAATATAACCAACATGCCAAATGGTGATTTTTCATCTACAACTATCAAAATATCACCTACATAACATATAATATTCACAATAGAGCACACAAATATATGGCAGTATATGATGGGCATTATGGAGGAATGTGAAAATGTCTGTTACTTTAAAGCAATAGCAAACCTAGCTCTAATGTAAATAGACTTTTTCACAACTTGAATTCTGTCATTCATTTTCAGGTTTTCACTTCTCATCTGTGGAATGAATTGTGCTTCACTTTTAATAAGTGATGTGGTTTAATTATCAGCGAAGGGCACTGGGTTTATCAGTTGTGTGCTGGTGTTAGCTCCACTATGAAGACTTTGTTAGTAGTCTATGGCATGGATTGAGGAGTGGTTGTATTCAGTTTGCAGTCTGAGGGGAGTGATGTTATGATGTCCCATACCCCGAAAGCTTCCCATCCCCAACAAGCACCTCTAAGCCATGTTGTTCAGTCGCCAGTCTCCTCATAAACACCCCATCTAATAAGATGAACATTTTCAATGTTCAGTGTCCTCATAGTCTAATTAGTTGAACATTTACAATATTCTCAATTAACACCTTTGTCATCTTCAGAAACAGAGAGTTATTTCTTTACATTCAAATTGAAGGAACAATCAATCAGGGATGGGATGGGATGCATTATTGTAAAAGGGCATGGATCTATATCAATTAATCATCACTGATTGTTTCTGGTGCATTCAAGGGGAAAGGCCACCTGAGAAAGTGAACGACTCCCCAGTCTGCCTCCCCCCAAAACCTTTTGGTGAAATTTTGGGAACGGCAGCTGTGTGAAGTGAGATGTAAGGAAAAGTGAGGTCCACTTAAACAGTCATTTCCAGTCATCAAAGTAATAAAATACTTAAAATGTCTACTTAAAGGGATAAGGCTAGCAAAGTTCATGGATAGTAGAATATAGGAGACCTGAGAAATACTGTAAATGCCTTTTTGTTGTCTATTTCTGAAAGGCCCCAAACTAGGTAAGATATAAACACCTTATTTGCCCGCTTTGAGGATAGTACAGTGCCACCGTCATGGCTCACTAACAAAGACTGCCCCCCCCCTTCTCCGGTGGGCTGCTGGCATCCCTAGCCGCGACCTCAGGGCATTCGCAGAAGAGCTGGCTGGTGTGTTAACAGACATATTCAATCACTCCCTATCCCAGTCTGTTGTCTCCACATGCTTCAAGATGGCCACCAATTTTCCTGTACCCAAGAAGGCAAAGATAACAGAACTAAGTGGCTACTGCCACGTAGCACTCACTTCTGTCATTATGAAGTGCTTTGAGAGGCTAGTCAAGGATCATATCACCTCCATCTTACCGGCCACCCTAGACCTACTTCAGTTTGCATACGCCCCAACAGGTCCACAGATGATGCAATCGCCATCACACTGCATACTGCCCTATCCCATCTCGACAAAAATAATACCTACAGTTGAAGTCGGAAGTTTACATACACCTTAGCCAAATACATTTAAACTCAGTTTTTCACAATTCCTGACATTTAATCCTAGTAAAAATCCCGTTTTAGGTCAGTTAGGATCACCACTTTATTTTAAGAATGTGAAATGTCAGAATAATAGTAGAGAGAATGATTTATTTCAGCTTTTATTTCTTTCATCACATTCCCAGTGGGTCAGAAGTTTACATACACTCAATTAGTAATTGGTAGCATTGCCTTTAAATTGTTTAACTTGGGTCAAACGTTTCGGGTAGCCTTCCACAAGCTTCCCACAATAAGTTGGTTGAATTTTGGCCCATGCCTCCTGATAGAGCTGGTGTAACTGACTCAGGTTTGTAGGCCTCCTTGCTCGCACACGCTTTTTCAGTTCTGCCCACAAATTTTCTATAGGACTGAGGTCAGGGCTTTGTGATGGCCACTCCAATACCTTGACTTTGTTGTCCTTAAGCCATTTTGCCACAACTTTAGAAGTATGCTTGGGGTCCTTGTCCATTTGGAAGACCCATTTGCAACCAAGCTTTAACTTCCTGACGGATGTCTTGAGATGTTGCTTCAATATATCCACATCATTTTCCTCCTCATGATGCCATCTATTTTGTGAAGTGCACCAGTCCCTCCTGCAGCAAAGCACCCCCACAACATGATGCTGCCATCCTCGTGCTTCACGGCTGGGATGGTGTTCTTCAGCTTGCAAGCCTCCCTCTTTTTCATCCAAACATAATGATGGTCATTATGGCCAAACAGTTCTATTTTTCTTTCATCAGTCCAGAGGACATTTCTCCCAAAAGTTTCTCCCAAAACCTTTGTACCTGTTTCCACCAGCATCTTCACAATGTCCTTTGCTGTTGTTCTGGGATTGATTTGCACTTTTCGCACCAAAGTACGTTCATCTCCAGCAGACAGAACGCGTCTCCTTCCTGAGCGGTATGACGGCTGTGTGGTCCCATGGTGTTTATACTTGCGTACTATTGTTTGTACAGATGAACGTCTGGCGTTTCAGTCGTTTGGAAATTGCTCCCTAGGATGAACTAGACTTGTGGAGGTCTAAAAAATGAATGATTTATTTTGATTTTCTCATGATGTCAAGCAAAGAGGCACTGAGTTTGAAGGTAGGCCTTGAGATACATCCACAGGTATACCTCCAATTGACTCAAATTATGTCGATCAGCCTATCAGAAGCTTCTAAAGCCATGACATCATTTTCTGGAATTTTCCAAGCTGTTTAAAGGCACAGTCAACTTAGTGTATGTAAACTTCTGACCCACTGGAATTGTGATACAGTGAAATAATCTGTCTGTAAACAATTGTTGGAAAAAGTATGTGTGTCATGCACAACGTAGATGTCCTAACTGACTTGCCAAAACTATAGTTTGTTAACAAGAAATGTGTGGAGTGGTTGAAAAACGAGTTTTAATGACTCCAGCCTAAGCGCATGTAAACTTCCGACTTCAACTGTATGTCAGAAGGCTGTTCATTGACTACAGCTCAGCATTCAACACCATAGTACCCTCCAAGCTCATCATCAAGCTGTAGGCCCTGGGTCTCAACCCCGCCCTGTGCAACTGAGTCCTGGATTTTCTGACGGGCCACCCCCAGGTGGTGAAGGTAGGAAACAACATCTCCACTTCGCTGACCCTCAACACTGGGGCCCCACAAGGGTTTGTGCTTGGCCCTCTCCTGTACTCCCTGTTCACCCATGACTGCGTGGCCATGCACACCTCCAACTCAATCATCAAGTTTGCAGACGACACAACAGTAGTGGGCTTGATCACCAACAACGACAAGACAGCCTACAGGGAGGAGGTGAGCGCACTCGGAGTGTGGTGTCAGGAAAACAACCTCTCACTCAACGTCAACAAAACAAAGGTAATGATCGTGGACTTCAGGAAACAGCAGAGGGAGCACCCCCCTATCCACATCGAATGGACAGCAGTGGAAAAGGTGGAGAGTTTTAAGTTCCTAGGTGTACACATCGCAGACAAATTGAAATGTTTCACCCACTGACAGTGTGGTGAAGAAGGCGCAACAGCGCCTCTTCAACCTCAGGTGGCTGAAGAAATTTGGCTTGTCACTCAAAACCCTGACAAACCTTTACAGATGCACAATCGAGAGCATCCTGTCGGGCTGAATCACAGCCTGGTACGGACACTTTAATAAATGGATCGCCTGTCACTTTAAACAATGCCACTTTAAATAAGGCCATTTTAATAATGCTTACATATCTTACATTACTCATATCACATATATATATATATACTGTATTTTATACCATCTATTGCACCTTGCCTATACCGCTCGGCCATCGCTCATCAATATACTTATATGTACATAATCTCATTCACCGCTTTGGATTTGTCTGTATTAGGTAGTTGTTGGGGAATTGTTAGATTACTTGTTAGATATTACTGCACTGTCGGAACAAGAAGCACAAGAATTTCGCTACACTCAAATTAACACGTGCTAACCATGTGTATGTGACCAATACAATTTGATTTGATTTGATGTCAGTCAAGCAGTGAACCGTTTCACACCATGAAGCAGCAACAGTGTTGCTCATCATCCACCGTGGCTTTTAAATTCTTGTGGTTTTCAGTTTTAAAGGCCCATGATGTGACAACAACACGCTCTACTTCAGCCTGAGATGAGGTGTTGCTAAAGCAGCAAAATTCTTACTTTGCTCTGATTGGCTGGTGCAGGCTTTGTTCTCTCCTAAGCTGCGCCTGACAACAGCTGAGCCAATGGCAGCGGGCCTTGGGCGGGGCTTCTCTGGTGTTCTGACACAGAGTGCTGTTTCCTGTAAAACCACAGAGCCAGGGCATGTTGCTCCCAGTCACGTTGAGTGTTCTCAGCACATGTAGCTGCCCGCTCTCACGCTCAGTGAGAGCCAAAGAAAGGTTTTGGTTTTGTTTCCCATTTGTTGTTGTCAGTAAACCTAAAGCCAATTGATAGCGGCTAATAATGTGTTTGGCCTCTTTCTTTGTCAGGCCTTGCACTCTCTCCACCTATTCTTCTAAGCCCAAAGTTGGTTCAGGGTAAATGTCTGGCTATTGTTCCCAGCTGAACCTTGCTCAGACAGTTGTTGTCCTGCACGAGAGGAGTCAAGACGATATGTGAACAAACAGTCTGATATACATGTGCCTAAACACATCAACAGACACCTTGTAAGTCTGGAGTCCTGGGACAGTTAGGGATCAGTGAACTGTGTGTGTTTGTGAGTGAGTGCATGTGTTGTTCCCATTGGACCTAGTTATGAATATGTGAGCTTTTATTTTGATATGCCAGACAGAGGTATGACACTTTGACCCAGTGGACTGGGTCAATCAGGTCACTAGGGGTACTATTTCTGAATACATACTCTAGTGTGTATAGTATTGTATTATTTTTACCGTGATTAATTTGGTATATTAATTTTAAGATCAATGAAAATTTGTAACAGAGCTGATATGAGACAATTTGTTAGTAAAGAGCTGTACAACCACATTTTCTTGTGTTCCTTGTAGAGAAGGTATGTGTTTATCTGCTCTGCGGATTTTAGAAATGGGTAAATATTGCTGTTTTTCCATTAAAAGTGGTAAAATATGTTATTGTAAATAAAAATATACATTGAGTCGGAATTTGGAAAAAAATATTAAAATCTGTTCACAAACACAGTGGAATACTCACTGTAATCTTGCGCACCAGCTGCTAGCTTTCAGTGTTGTTTTTAGCATTTGCTAGCTTTCCTTAGCATGTTAGCTAGCATTTTAGCTATGCTGTTATTTCCTTTGTAAAACATGTATTCATTGTGTTCTTACTGGTCAGGTACTGAGGGTTATATTGCTTTACTTTCCAACAGGCACAGATGAGACATAGAACTGAAACTGAAATGCTGAACTATTTCTAATGTATTTATTATAATTTTTTTCATATTGTATTAGCTAACTATATGGTGTTTGGTAATTTGTGGTGCCAGATGCTTTCTATGTGAGTGTACACAGTTATTTAACGCTTTTTCCTTCTGCTCCCATTAGAGACGGCCTGTTGTTTTCTGTAAACCAAACATTAAGAACACCTTCCAAACATTAAGAACACCTTCCTAATATTGAGTAGCATCCCCTTTTGCCCTCAGAATATACTCGATTTGTTGGGGTATGGACTGACTCTACAAGGTGTCGAAAGCATTCCACAGGGATGCTTCCCACAGTTGTGTCAAGTTGGCTGGATGTCCTTTGGGTGGTGGACCGTTATTGATAGGAAAACTGTTGTGCGTGAAAAACCTAGCAGCGTTGCAGTTCTTGACATAAACCTGTCATCTACTACCATACCCCGTTCAAAGGCACTTAAATATTTTGTCTTGCCCTCTGAATGGCACACATACACAACACATGTCTCAATTGTCTAAAGTAGTGGTTCCCAAACTTTTTATAGTCCCGTACCCCTTCAAACATTCAACCTCCAGCTGCGTACCCCCTCAGTGCACTCTCAAATGTAGTTTTTTTGCCATTATTGTAAGCCTGCCACACACACACACTAAAAGATACATTTATTAAACATAAGCGTTTTTGTCACAACACGGCTCGTGGGAAGTAACAAAGAGCTCTTAATGGACCAGGGCACAAATATAATAATAATCATTCATTTTGCTCTTTATTTAGCCATGTTACATATAAAACCTTGTTTGTTCGTCAAAAATTGTGAATAACTCACCACAGGTTAATGAGAAGGGTGTGCTTGAAAGGATGCACATAACTCTGCAATGTTGGGTTGTATTGGAGAGAGTCTCAGTCTTAAATCATTTTCCACACACAGCCTGTACCTGTATTTCGTTTTCATGCTAGTGAGGGCTGAGAATCCACTCTCTCATAGGTACATGATTGCAAAGGGCATCAACCTCTTTGGGATAGGGGGCAGTATTTTCACGTCCGGATGAAAAGCATGCCCAAAGTAAACTGCCTGCTACTCAGGCCCATATGCATATAATTGGTAGATTTGGATAGAAAACACGCTAAAGTTTCTAAAACTGTTAAAATAATGTCTGTGAGTATAACAGAACTTATTTGGCAGGCAAAACCCCGAGGACAAACCATCCAGGAATGTGTTTTTTGAGTTCATTGGTTGATGTTTTTCCTTTGAGAAATGAAGAAGTACGGCTATTCAGAATGAGTGTCAAGCCAAGTGGACTTTTTTGTTTGGGGCGCGCGACCTGTAGCTCGCGCCACTTTGATTTTATCCGCTATTGAACACAGTATATTCCGTCTTAAATTTGATCGATTATTTACATTTTAGGATACCTAAGGAGGAATTATGAAAGTTCTTTGAAATGTTTGGACAAAGTTTACAGGTTACTTATTAGATCATTTGTAGTCATGTTGGGTGAGTTGGAACCGGTGTTTTTCTGAATCAAACGCGCCAAATAAATGGACATTTTGGGGATATAAAAAAGGAGTTTATCAAACAAAAGGACCATTTGTGATGTTTCTGGGAAATATTGGAGTGCCAACAGAAGAAGATCTTCAAAGGTAAGGCATGAATTATATCATTATTTCTGACTTTCGTGTCGCACCTGCTTGGTTGAAATATGATTTTCATGTGTTTGTATGGTGGGGTGCTGTCCTCAGATAATTGCATGGTTAGCTTTCGCCATAAAGCCTTTTTGAAATCTGACATGGCGGCTGGATTAACAAGAAGTTAAGCTTTATTTTGGTGTATTGCACTTGTGATTTTATGAAAGTTAAATATTTTGAAAAATTGAATTTGAATACGTCTAGCCGTAACAGCCTCGATTTGCCGAGGCAAGAAACTCTGAGTGCACCCCTATCCAGAAATCTGGCAGTGGCTTCTGATTAAATTCAATTTTCACAGAACCACTTGTTGCAATGTCGATGAGGCTCTCTTGTTCAGATATCAGTCTGTGGACTGGAAGCAGGGCGTGAAAGGGATAAAAAATCCAGTTGTTTGTGTCGTCCGTTTCGGGAAAGTACCTGCGTAATTGCGCACCCAGCTCACTCAGGTGCTTCGCTATATCACATTTGACATTGTCCGTAAGCTTGAGTTAATTTACACACAAAAAATCATACAATGATGGAAGACCTGTGTGCTGTCCTTGTTAATGCAGACAGAAAAGAGCTCCAACTTCTTAACCTGTTGGGGCTAGGGGGCAGTATTTGCACGGCCGGATAAAAAACGTACCCGATTTAATCTGGTTACTACTCCTGCCCAGTAACTAGAATATGCATATAATTGTTTGATTTGGATAGAAAACACCCTAAAGTTTCTAAAACTGTTTGAATGGTGTCTGTGAGTATAACAGAACTCATTTGGCAGGCCAAAACCTGAGAAGATTCCAAACAGGAAGCGCTCTCTCTGACCATTTCATGGCCTTATTGATCATCTCTAACAAAAACAGGCATGACGTGAGATTTTCTAACGCTCCCATAGGCTCTCAGAAGGCGCCAGAAAGCTGAATTGTGGCTTTGCAGCCCATGGCTGAAAAACAGTAGCGCATTTTGATAGTGGTCGATCTGAGGACAATGGGACGGGGCGCGAGAGGAGGAGGAGCCTCTTAAAGAAGAAGTTACAGGTCTGTGAGAGCCAGAAATCTTGCTTGTTTGTAGGAGACCAAATACTTATTTTCCACCATAATTTGCAAATAAATTCATTAAAAATCCTACAATGTGATTTTCTGGATTTTTTTTCTCATTTTGTCTGTCATCGTTGAAGTGTACCTATGATGAAAATTACAGGCCTCTCTCATCTTTTTAAGTGGGAGAACTTGCACAATTGGTGGCTGACTAAATACTTTTTTCCCCCACTGTAAGACGGTTCTAGCGCCTTCTTATTAATGGTATCTGTGGCTTTTATTCACGTCTTACTACTCGAAAGTAATCTTTATTCTCGCTCCAAAAACTCCTGTGGCTTATTTTTCAAATTGTCATGTTTCGTTTCTAAATGTCGTTACGGACATCGACGTCTCGTTTCCAGACAAACTAAACACCTTCCTTTCCCACTTTTAGGATAATACAGTGCCACCGTCGCGGCCTGCTAACAAGGACTGCACCCCCCCCCCCATTCTCCGTGACCGACGTGAGTAAGACATTTAAACGTGTTAACCCTCGCAAGGCTGCTAGCCCAGACGGCATCCCCAGCTGCGTCCTCAGAGCATGCGCAGACCAGCTGGCTGGTGTGTTTAAGGGCATATTCAATCGCTCCCTATCCCAGTCTGCTGTCCCCACATGCTTCAAGATGGCCACCATTGTTCCTGTACCCAAAAAGGCAAAGATAACTGAACTGAATGACTACCGCCCCGTAGCACTCACTTCTGTCATCATGAAGTGCTTTGAGAGACTAGTCAAGGATCATATTACCTCCACCTTACCTGCCACCCTAGATCCACTTCAGTTTGCATACCACCCCAACAGGTCCACAGATGATGCAATCGCCATCACACTGCACACTGCCCTATCCCATCTGGACAAGAGGAATACCTATGTGAGAATGCTGTTCATTGACTACAGTTCAGCTTTCAACACCATAGTACCCTCCAAGCTCATCATTAAGCTGGAGTCCCTGGGTCTCAACCCCGCCCTGTGCAACTGGGTCCTGGACTTTCTGACGGGCTGACCCCAGCTGGTGAAGGTAGGAAACAACATCTCCACTTCGCTGACCCTCAACACTGGGGCCCCACAAGGGTGCGTGCTCAGCCCCCTCCTGTACTCCCTGTTCACCCATGACTGCGTGGCCATGCACGCCTCCAACTCAATCATCAAGTTTGCAGACGACACAATGGTAGTGGGCTTGATTACCAACAACGACGAGACAGCCTACAGGGAGGAGGTGAGGGCATTCATAGTTTGGTGTCAGGAAAACAACCTCTCACTCAACATCAACAAAACAAAGGAGATGATCGTGGACTTCAGAAAACAGCAGAGGGAGCACCCTCCCTATCCACATCGAAGGGACAGTAGTGGAGAAGGTGGAAAGTTTTAAGTTCATCAGCGTACACATCACAGACAAACTGAAATGGTCCACCCACACAGACAGTGTGGTGAACAAGGCCTCTTCAACCTTGGGAGGCTGAAGAAATTTGGCTTGTCACCTGACAAAACCCTGACAAACTTTTACAGATGCACAATCTAGAGCATCCTGTCGGGCTGTAACACCGCCTGGTACGGCAACTGCACCGCCCACAACCGCAAGGCTCTCCAGAGGGTGGTTGCGGTCTGCACAACGAATCACCGGGGACAAACTACCTGTCATCCAAGACACCTACAGCACATGATGTCACAGGAAGGCCAAAAAGATCATCAAGGACAACAACCACCTGAGCCACTGCCAGTTCACCCCACTACCATCCAGAATGCGAGATCAGTACAGGTGCATCAAAGCTGGGACCGAGAGACTGAAAAACAGCTTCTATCTCAAGGCCATCAGACTGTTAAACAGCAATCACTAACTCAGAGAGGCTGCTGCCTACATAGAGATTCATATCACTGGCCACTTTAATAAATGGATCACTAGTCACTTTAAACAATGCCACTTTATTAATGTTAACATATCTTACATTTCTCATCTCATATGTATATACTGTACCTTATACCATTTATTGCACCATGCCTATGCCGCTCGGCCATCGCCCATCCATATTTTATATGTACATATTCTCATTCCATCTCTTTAGATTTGTGTGTATTAGGTAGTTGTTGGGGAATTGTTAGATTACTTGTAGATATTACAGCACTGTCGGAACTAGAAGCACAAGCATTTCCCTACACTCGCTTTAACATCTGCAAACCATGTGTATGTGACCAATAAAATTTGATTTGATGTTGAAATGTTGAAGTTGAAATGGTGGTGGAATGGTGGAGGCAGCTCTTTGCGACTTCTAAATCAATAGCTATTTAGTAGTCCGAAATGACGGAAACATTAACTTGATCGACCATGCTGTAGGTCATGTAACTGTTTGTTGCATGCAATATGCCTTGTGGACTCCACCGGACAGATGTTGCTCTCCGGTTTTATGATGAAACAAAGGTGTGGTTGAATTTATTCTGCCACTGTGTCTTCTTATTGTCTCGACCTTAGGCCTATATATCACGGTGTCAAGGCATAGGAATTAACAAGTTATAGAGCAAACGACACAATTATCACAACACATAGGCTTTTTTTCCTGGCTTGGCTTCCCAAGTGATTTTAGCTACGGACCGCTACTGTACACATGCATGTGTGAGGGTGCATGCACATGTGCATGAATGAGAGCACATATCAGTGTGATTCGAAACAGATGTCAATGGAATGGCAATCCTTCGTTCCTACAGAAGTTGTCAAGTTTGTCCGCCAATCCATCCAGAAGTCCGTCCGTTAGTCAGCCCCCCGGTCCCAGATAGGCTCTAATATTGCCTTCAGCGGTGCTGATGGCAGCCAGATAAGCCACACAATGAGGCCTTTGTGAGTAAGGCGTCCCAGAGCCCTCTGGATCTGGGCACACCCTGCCCTCTCCCTACATAACCCCAGTCTTTCCTTTACCTTACCTCTCTCTCAACCAACCTTCCCTGATTATCTGATCCCAGGCTCTATTGCCTATCTCCCTGTGCCCTCTTCTGTGATCTGGACTGCGATAGGCACTGGGAATAACAACTAAGTCTCTCTTTTTCCCCTGTGTCTCTGTGCATGCCGTAATTAGTTGGGCGAGATAGGGTGTATGCAGCGTTGCACCATTGTTTTGGTCAGAGAACATCATAATGATAAAGTGTTGCATGACTGATGCGTATGGTTCCTTATGCAACTGCGTGAAAGTGGGACTTTCTTTTCAGCGGGTTGTTGATGTTATGCGGTATTTTGGACATGTAATGGAGTGTGTCATAAAGCAATACCGTTGTGTCAGTGTTGCATTACTGTTGAATATCCCACTAGCTTTGACAAACGTCTAAGGATAACCCGCCTATCATTTCTTTTCCACATTCCCTCATTGAGCAAAGGGATTGCTACCTCAGAGACATAAGTCAACATTATACCATTCAAGTCATTGACAAAACTAAATAAGATGAGCTTTCCCATCCTTTGTGTTTTGGACACTCCGGCTCCATCTAGGCCTCAAGAAGCCCTCCAGCTGAGTTTGTGGTTGGAGGGGAGAGAGAAGGGGAGAGGGGATGTGGCAGTGGGGTGGTGTGGGGTGACAGTGTTTTGACTTCTCTGTCGTTCTCAGAGGGAGGTGGTGACCCAGGGGTGGAACGCAGGCGAGCGCGCATGGGAGCTTGACGAACGTCAGAGTCTTGGCCAATGCTGGGGTGACCCACACTGAGACTGGGCCTTTGCTGCCCTGGCCTTCTTTCTAATCCCTGATAAGACCGGAACCAGAGTTGAACCAAACTGGAACTGCAATTAAAAATAACAGTGATTTATAGAGACTTCTATAGAGACACTCTCTCGTTCATACGTGTTTGTGTTATATTGCTGTAGGCTCCAGTTATCTCCATGAGAAAGTGATAGAAGCAGTCAAAGATTTGCCATGGAATTGAAGTAAACCATAAACCCCACAGCAAAGCTGATAGCAAATGCTACAATACTTTTGTTTTTAATTGGAAATGCCATATGCCGTGTCATTTGTTAGGTATGTAGGGTACTAAGGGAATAGAAGGGAAACGCCGCTGTGTTTAACCTTATATTGCAATAGTAATATCATCGATTCATTCATCTAGCAATCCAGTTCTTGGATTATGGACAAACCCATACCTGATTCGATTGACTGGTGATAGTCAATAGACATAAAAGCATATCAGCATCCAGACAGACAGACAGTTGACTGGACTGTTGTCTGTTAGGTTTGTTTAAATGACACAAGGCGATCATATTCTGTGCACAAATTTGTTTACATCCCTGTTAGTGAACGTTAGTCCTTTGCCAAGATAATCCATTCACCTGACAGGTGTGGCATATCAAGAAGCTGATCAAACAGCATGATCATAATCACAGGTGCACCTTGTGCTGGGGACAATAAAAGGCCACTCTAAAATGTGCAATTTTGTCACACAACACAATGCCACAGATGTCTCAAGCTTTGAGGGAGTGGGCAATTGGCAAGCTGACTGCAGGGATGTCCACCAGAGCGGTTGCCAGAGAATTGAATGTTCATTTCCCTACCATAAGCTGCCTCCAACATCGTTTTAGAGAATTTGGCAGTACGTCCAACCGGCCTCACAAACGCAGACCACATGTAACCACACCAGCCCCTGCAGGACCTTCACATCCAGCTTCTTCACCTGTGGGATCGTCTGAGACCAGCCACCTGGACAGCTGATGAAACTGAGGAGTATTTCTGTAAGTAATAAAGCCCTTTTGTGTGGAAAACTCATTTTGATTGGCTCCACAGTGGGTGGGGCTTTGGCTACACCCCTGTCCAGTCATGTGAAATCCATAGATTAGGGCCTAATGAATTTATTTCAATTGACTGACTTCCTAACCTGTTATTCAGTAAAATCTTTGAAATTGTTGCATGTTGCATTTATATTTTTGTTCAGTATATTTTAACGGTAAACATGTATTACCTTTAATGCCTGATGAACACAACCAGTCATGATTGTCAAACAAATTACTTCAACAAGTAAGTTACATGTGCTGTTCTTCCTCCCCAAAATAATTCTGAACAGTGTATTGTGCACTAGCCATTTGATAAACGGAAAGAGACATCTGTTACAAAACACGAAAAAGTGTAACGACATTCGCTGATTGTTATTAGGACTCTTTTTTGTAAAAAGAAAAATCAGGACACCTGAAAAGGGGCTGATATGTGGGATGCAAATACAGCTGTAGAGTAGAGAGATGAATGCAATTGAAAGAACCTGATCCACTGTCACAGGTTTAAACCATGACAGAGAGGTGGGGGTTTCAGTTGGAATAAGCTTTTATGTACATATTTACATATGCTCTGGGTAGCGACTTAGAGGAGCAATTAGGGTTAAGCGCCATGGTCAAAGGTACATTGACAGATTTTTCACTTAGTCAACTCAGGGATTTGAACCAGCAACCTTTCGGTTACTGGACCAACGCTCTTAACCACTAGGCTACCATCAGTACAAAATTGCATTTTAAACAAATAGGAAACCCCCCCACCCCCCACCCCCAAAAGTTTGACTTTTGTTTCATTTACCTGTCAGGTGAATGGATTACACTGCATTTGGGCTTTAACAACATAGGACAGAGATTTGGCTGTCATCCTCTGTCTCACCTCCTCTTCTGGCTGGTAACTGATTCTCCTAAATCACATCTTCCCTCCAAAATTCTATTTAACGAAGGGTGTTCTCTTCCACCTACATGTATAAATCAATACCAAGTTCAGATTTATGTTCCTTTCCCCTCTCTCTGTTGTTTTGCTTTCTTATAAAATGTTGCTGTGGCTTTCAAGGTCAATTTTCTTTTAGCTCAGAGATCACTGACTGCTACATTAATTGCGGCTTTAAAACAACTCCATGCGCCTTTTACAATTGAAGGTTGTTGTTCCAATAACCCTAAAATAGCCTGCGCCTGAAAAAAAAATCTGACGTGGTATCTCTCCCTTGAGAAACCATGTCAAAACAGGCCGGAAATCCATTAAACGTGACAACGCGGTCATTGTTCCTCCTACAACATTACATTGTGAATCCTGGTGGTGGTGAAGTTGCCACATGCCATCCTAAGACTGATGAGGGAGCAGACATGGAGTAGAGATGTCACTGATAGCCTTTGTTTTGGATCAACTGCCTTTGAAGTCTTCTGTGGTAAACTGAGCTCCCCGGCCCGGTCTTTTCCCAGTCAGTACGGTGTGGTGAAGAGTGGGGGATAGGTTTTCACAGGTTTCATGTGATTTGGACCTAAAATAGTGAGAGGCTCCTAAGGGTCTTTTAAAAGCCTAATTTATACAGGATGGGCTGTGGAAAGCTGTCCGTTTACTGCAGAGCCCCTGGCAGAGAGAGTGGGCAGGAGGGCCCAAAGCATTACTCACAGCTAACAATTCTAGGGAGAGAGAAAGTGTTTGGAATGTTAAACATAATGTTCCCCTAAAGTTTGAGTGTCCAGTTTTCCATTAGTTAGGGGAACATTCTATCTATGTTAGCAAAAACCTACTAAGAGCAATTTTTGAAGTTTTGGTGTAAAGGTCGGAGAACATTCCCTTAAATGTGAAACAGAACTTCGCTATAACGTGGTTACAATGTTCTCAGACCTTAATGTTGTACATGCGTTTTATAGGACGTTGCAAGAATATGGGTTAGGAGAATATTCCATCGATGTCCTACCAAACGTACACAGAACATGGTTGCCCTGTTCTCAGAATGTAAGATATTAATGTTCAAGACAACGTTGCAAAAATATTTGTGTGTGTCAGGACTTCGCCTGAAAAACCTTCTGCCAAGCCCCTGATCCATTCACAGGTCTTTATGCCTAGGGATACTCACACTCAGTGCTAATAACATACAGTGTTTTCAACCTACATATTTGACTACAATGGGCCTTTTCATAGTAATTATAGTTCAACTTGTCCTCACTTGGGATTTGAACTCACAAACTCTTGGTTCACAACATTCAGAGCTTCCTGCTACGCCACCATGTCTGTGTCAGTTATCAGTTAATTTTTCTATTCTCTCATCATTGATTTGATTTACTGGGCTTTCTGTATACCGGTAGTTGTTTAATATTGGCAGGGTATATTAACCTGTTTTAATGATACTGCTCTATCACTATGATTAATATACGTTTTTCTTGAGTGTACTTTTAACAGAGCTGAGATTTACTTCCGTTTTACTTCAAAGTGCATTCACCCTATTGCTTACACTTGTCGAGTTGCTTAAGATCTACAGTGCCTAGGTAGGAGGTTTAGGTTTCTTCTGGACAGGGCCTAACTATACTGGCCAAATAAGCACATGCTTTATAGGTGTCCCTTACTGGGACAGTGGTTATGGTGTTTATTGGTACTGGTGTCCAGGGTTCAAGACCTGCTAAGGGAGTTCTGAACAGCTGGTTCAGTGTTGCTTTCCTTAAAGTGTTCATAGAAAGCAATTAGCTTGTCTGGTAGGTGTGCATTGCTTGTGGCCGGGTTTCCCTTTGTAATCTGTGATATTTTGCAAGCCCTGCCACATCTGACAAGCTTCAGAGCCGGTGTAGTAGGATTTGATCTTAGTCCTGTATTGAAACTTTTCCTTTTTGATGGGGGGACGATGTTGTCTATGCACTTATTTATTATAATATATATTTCTACCCCCTTTTTCTCCCCAATTTCGTGATTACGATCTTGTCTCATCGCTGTAACTCCCCAACGGGCTCGGGAGAGGCAAAGATCGAGTCATGCGTCCCCTGAAACATGACCCGCCAAACCACACTTTTTAACACCCGTACAACAGCTTAACCCAGAAGCCAGCTGCACCAATGTGTCAGAGGAAACACTGCTCAACTGACGACCGAAGTCAGCCTGCAGGCACCCGGGCCGCCACAAGGAGTCGCTAGAGTGCGAAGAGCACCCCCCCGGACTCCCGGTCACAGCCAGTAATGACACAGCCTAGGATCAAACCCCAGGCTGTAGTGACGTAGCAAAAAACTGTGATGCAGTGCCTTAGACCACTGCGCTACTCGGGAGGCCGTCAATACATTTATTAATGAAGCTGATGACTGATGTGGTAAACTCCTCAATGCCATTGGATGAATCTCAAAACATATTCCAGTCTTTGCTAGCGAAACAGTCCTGTAGCATAACATCTGCTTCTTCAGACCACTTCTGTATTGAGCTCATCACTTCCTATTTAAGTTTTTATTGTAAGCAGGAATCAGGAAGATAGAGTTATGGTCAGATTTGCCACATGGAGGGCGGGGAGAGCTTTGTATTTGTTTCTGTGTGTGGAGTAAAGGCGATCTAGAGTTTTTTCGTGTCTAGTTGCATACGTGACAGGCTGATAGAAATTAGGCAGGACTGATTTCAATTTTCCTGCATTCAAATCACCGGCCACTAGGTGTGCCGCCTCTGGATGAGCATTTTTCTTGTTTGTTTATGGCCCTATACAGTTTATTGAGTGTGGTCTTAGTGCCAGCATTGGTTTGTGAGAGTAAATAGGCAGCTACCAAAAATATAGATGAAAACTCTCTTGGTAAATAGTATGGTCTACAGCTTATCATGAGGTACTCTAACTCAGGTGAGCAGAACCTTAAGACTTCTTAAATATTAGAGATCCCGCACCCGCTGTTGTTAACAGAGACATACACCTCCTCCCTTGAGCTTACCCGATGCTGCTGTTCTGTCCTACTATATTATCCATGTCCTTGTTCAGCCACGACTCTGTGAAACACAGGCTATTCCAGTTCTTCAGGTACCGCTGATAGGATAGTCTAGAACGGAGCTCGTACATCTTGTTCTCCAGTGATTGTCCTGCGCCTCCGACTCGTTGAAGTAGAAATCTTCATCCAAATCAAGGTTAGTGATTGCTGTTCTGATGTCTAGAAGCTCTATTCGGTCATAGTAAAATGAAGGGCGGAATATTAATATCCAAAAAAGTTAAGATCACTGCAAAAAAAACACACAAAACAGTAGAATTTGTCAGGAGCCCATCAAACGGCTATTATGCAATGCAGCGACATTCTTAGTTCTGTGTTTGTTTGGTGGAAGGCTGATGGAATATTGTCATAACCAACAGAAAACTTTACGCGTGAATGTTCTTGCAACGTTCTCATTTAAAGTGTCTAGAACATTCATATCTCATAGTCTGAGAATACGGGAACCATGTTCTGTGTATGTTTGGTGGGACTTAGATGGAATATTCTCCTAACCCACAGAAAACTGGACACATGAATGTTCTTGAAATGTCCTTATTTAACAAGTCCAAGACATTAAAATCTTGTACTCTGAGAACATGGCAACCATGTTCTGTGCATGTTTGGTGGGACGTTGATGGAATATTCTCCCAACCCACAGACAATTGGACACATTAATGTTCTGGCAACGTTTCCATGAAACGTGTCTAGAACATTTACATCTTAAGTTCTGAGAACATGGTAACAACGTTCTGGGTAAGTTCTATTTGGAAACATTCCTTGCACATCACCGGAACATTCCTATGAAAACATTAGTTAATGACCTAATGAGACTCTTAAGGCAATGCTCTCTAAAGCTGTGGGAACGTTTGTTGTTATCACTCAATCCCACAGGAGGCCCTCAGCAGTGTGGTAATGGACTGAAAATACCAACGACAACGCTAATACTAACTAGACTCTTAGAAGATCATTCCCATTTGTGGGCTAAAAGAGGAACAAACAAACTGTAATGTTTTGAATGTTTTATTTCAGCGAATCTCTACTCGAATGAGACACAAGTTCTCCAAATGTGTTCACTATCTAGAGAGACAGAGATTAGTTGAATGTTGTATGTGAATTTATGGAACTGTAATTCTGCTGCCAGCTTGTGTTGACTTTACACCCACCTTTTTTCTGAACGTCTAAACTTCCTCCCACACTTCTGCCTGTGGACTGATTTCTCCCTTATTCATCATTCCTCATTGATGAGATCAGCAAACACCAATTGTTATAATGCTGGATTCATCATTCTAGCTATGATTGCATCCAGGGTTTGGGAAAACAGCCTGTCTGCTAAGCTGAAAACATAATCTTCACATTTAAGACACTTTTGGGGATTAAGTTGTTTTGGTTAATTTTCTAATTCTTTCAGGACTGGAACATTTCTGCCTACCCCTCTATTTTCCTTGACTCATTTTCTTTTAGTCCCATGCTAAAATCAGGCCAACATATCATAGCACATTTGTTAGGGGCAGACTTAAAAGACAGTGTGTTGGGATATGCATCATTTGGGTTACATTTTGTGCATAAATTCTGTGTGAGGAACATACGAGCTCTTGAGACTACACTGGCGTGACAGCCATAAAATGGCGTGTTCTTTTGAGTATTTCTGTATTCACTCTATCCACATCTGTCCATCATTTTGAACACTAGAATTTGAAAGGATATTCTTTCTTCCTCCCCACTTTTAACAATATGTCAACCAACCAACCAACCAACCCATTCCTTGGTTGCACATCTGGACAAAGGTATTCAATTTCGTTGTCTGCCAAACAGAAGCTTGCTATTCTGCCCAGAAGAGCATTTAGCAGGTCCAAAGTCAGTCAAGCATGATTGCGTTTGAAGTTAGTTTAAAACCTCTCTAGGGTATGTGGGACGAAATCGTCCCACCTACTCAACAGCCAGTGGAATCCCGTGGCGCGTTATTCAAATACCTTAGAAATGCTATTACTTCAATTTCTCAAACATATGACTATTTTACACCATTTTAAAGAAAAGACTCTCGTTAATCTAACCACACTGTCCGATTTCAAAAAGGCTTTACAACGAAAGCAAAACATTAGATTATGTCAGCAGAGTACCCAGCCAGAAATAATCAGACACCCATTTTTCAAGCTAGCATATAATGTCACATAAACCCAAACCACAGCTAAATGCAGCACTAACCTTTGATGATCTTCATCAGATGACACTCCTAGGACATTATGTTATACAATACATGCATGTTTTGTTCAATCAAGTTCATATTTATATAAAAAAACAGCTTTTTACATTAGCATGTGACATTCAGAACTAGCATACCCACCGCAAACTTCCGGTGAATTTACTAAATTACTCACGATAAACGTTCACAAAAAACGTAACAATTATTTTAAGAATTATAGATACAGACCTCCTTTATGCAATCGCTATGTCCGATTTTAAAATAGCTTTTCGGCAAAAGCACATTTTGCAATATTCTGAGTAGATAGCCCAGCCATCACGGGCTAGCTATTTTGACACCCACCAAGTTTGGCCCTCACCAAACTCCGATTTACTATTAGAAAAATTTGATTACCTTTGCTTTTCTTCGTCAGAATGCACTCCCAGGACTTCTACTTCAATAACAAATGTTGGTTTGTTTCAAAATAATTCCATAGCTATGTTCAAATATCCTCTGTTTTGTTCGTGCGTTCAAGACACTATCCGAAGGGTGACGAAGGGTGATGCGCCCGACGCGTTTCGTGACAAAAAAAATCTAAATATTCTATTACCGTACTTCGAAGCATGTCAACCGCTGTTTAAAATCAATTTTTATGCGATTTTTCTCTTAAAAAAGCGATAATATTCTGACCGGGAAACCCTGTTTTCGTTCAAAGACGAAAAAATAAAAACATGGTGTCGCCTCGTGCACGCACCCCAGTCTCATTGTTCTCTGATCGACCACTATCCAAATGCGCTACTGTTTTTCAGCCAGGGGCTCCAAAGGCATCATTCAGCGTTTTGCCGCCTTCTGAGAGCCTATGGGAGCCGTAGGAAGTGTCACGTTACAGCAGAGATCCTCAGTTTTCAATAAAGAGAGTGTAGAAGCCCAAGAAATGGTCAGAGAGGGCACTTCCTGTAAGGAATCTTCTCAGATTTTTGCCTGCCATATGAGTTCTGTTATACTCACAGACACCATTCAAACAGTTTAAGAAACTTTAGGGTGTTTTCTATCCAAAGCCAATAATTATATGCATATTCTAGTTTCTGGGCAGTAGTAATAACCAGATTAAATCGGGTACGTTTTTTATCCGGCCGTGCGAATACTGCCCCCTACCCTAGAGAGGATAACTGACTTTGAACATGACCTGACATCACAATGACATAGTCATAGAGTATCCTAGAGTATCCTACAATGTTATCCATGTCATGCACTGTGCGTATAATCAAAACATGCCAGTAGGTCCTTAAGAAGAGGGGGGATGGAGACCATACAGTATGTGTTGTTATGTGTGATGTACACACATTTCCTTAATGTCCAATAGGTGAAGAGATATTATAGGGGAGAACAGGGTTGATTGTCACACTTTTTACTCTCGGATGTATTTCTCAGTTATTTTCAACATGAATAGAAAGACCAAGGTCTTGGGTTGAAATAGGCACCCTTTTTATCCTCATACCTTATTCCACCATGGAGAATGACTGCCTCCTCTCATTGAAGCCACGAAAGTTCAAAGCCCACCGCGGCACTGCAGGTATTGTTTACCAAAAACAGGATCCCCCATTATAATACATGGAAAAATGGCAATCTTTGTGTTCATAAAAAAAATATTTTGAAGACAATCACGGTACCAGTAATTGCTTTTAATACACCAGATGTATGACTTTGAACCGATTATTTTAAAATCGCACACAGAAGACAAGTTACAAGGATAATTTACTTGCTAATGTAAGCCTGCAGTACCCAGGTTGGACTTCAACTTGAATTACTCAATGAGAGGGGGCACCACTGAGCTAGTCTGCAATGTCACTTTTTGGTGTAGCTCAAACTGTGTATGTTATGTCTCCATGAGACGCCATCTTAACCAACTTCATTTGGCTTCAAAATGCAATTGAATCTTCACATAGGTATGAATGGTGTCACGTGATCGATGGCTTACAGTCATTGAGTTATAAGCCATCAAACACACCCTGTCCACTTCCCATCACGGGGGTTGGTTGTCACAATGTTTGCTAGTAGCTTATTCCTTTTGTATCAGGAAAGGAAGCAATATAGCACACAGTCTTAAAAACAGCCTTTCAAAAATTCTGCATTTTAGGCCTTGATAACAACTAATGACATTTTGAGTAAATGTTTAATGTATACTCCCATAATTCAAACGTTTAAAAGAAAAATACGTTTTTTTTTTACTTTCACCTGTGAAAAACCTAAATTCCCCTCACCTCAATGTTTTGTCATGTTGACATGACTTGACCAGATGGATGAGTTCTTTCAAATAATTCACACATTTTTATCTTACAATTATTGCACAGCACCCTCTAGATTGTGAGTGATAAGCACTGTCTGTGACAACCAACCCTCGGATTAACCAACCCGGTCTCCCCTATTCAACTGAATCTGACATTGCTTTATCTGTTCATTATCCTTGCTTTGGTAGTTATTCTCCCGAAGCTAGCATTACTTTCCACAGGACTGCGACACCACTTGTGATCATACGATATGGCAGCCTAATACAGCTTTACAACATTTACAACATACAACTTTACAACTTGCTCTCCGAGTCAGATATCAGATCATGGTGAGGATGTCACTTCCTGTTTAGGTTTGGAACTGTTTGTGATCAGCCAAAGACATAGCACATGTACACTTCCTCTATCTCTCCCTCTCAGAATTACGAGGCTGTGTGAAAGTCTGCCATGCAGAACCAGTGGTTAAACCTGATCCTCCATCTGACTGGAACATAATGTACAGAAACAGGGCTTTGTCCCGTCTGCTCACATGACAGAACAGCCAATGAGAGTGAAGAGACACAGTCAGGTTTTGTGTTCATCTGGGTGAAAAAATAGCAGCTGTGGGACCACATTTGACCGCAGGGTGTGTAAACTGATTTCTGATCTGTCGGGGGTGAAAAGCGCAGTTATTTTTATATCACAGTCAACTTTGTTCTTCCACGCTGCCTTGTTTACGATCTGTTGACAGTGATGCCCTCAAGGAGTGAGGAGTAACTGAGGTCAAGTTCATGCATAACTTGAGGCTAAGGTCACAAAATACTTCAGTTGTATAATGTACTACACGTTTTTAAGATATAATGAACGGTGCAACATGAAGGCCATCATTATCATGATGTGTCTGATATCTAATCTATCTGTATCTCATGATGATATGTTAATATGTAAGTACAAATGTATTTTTACACATTAAAGAAGCAAACAAGCCATGAGGATGGATCCAGACAACCCAGGCTACTCATTGTAGCAGCCATCCACAACCATGCCCTACTATTACCATACTGAACCATAGCAGCTCTCTAAAGGCGTTGTACCTCATAGCTAGCTACCAATAAGCCATTTCAGGCTATAAATTAAGTTAGCGTAGCTAGCTTGTTTAACTATCTTAGCTGGCATGCCTGCTGGCAAGGTTGGTAGACTTTATAAAAGCAAGCAATAACTAAATGTACTGAATAAGACTCACATTCCTTTTAAATCTTTTACCCAGATTTTAGCAGAGGTGCAGAGACGCATATGTAGTTTCTTTAAAAAAATAGAACCACCAGTCAGGAGGATACAGACAGCTCAAGATGTATGCTTAGATATGCAGAAAAATACACATATTTTTTACACAGAATTAAACATGATGATTATAGCTCTAGATTGCAGGAAAAAGCTGTTTCATGTGTTTGAAAAATACAAAATTCTCCAAAGTTCTCACGTACTTTGTGGCCCGACCACGTCCACAGGCACACTGCGAGAGAGCCTGAGTTAGCTGAAGTCAGGCTTGTGTCACCACAAACCTGCAGTCATAGATGCCCATAGAGCCCCTGAGGCCATAGGAGCAGCACACATGCCTCTCTCCAAGGCTCAAGTGTGCCCAGCTGACCCAGTAGGATTTGATGGCCTTGTTTTGGTGTAATGTACTTTGGCATATTTACATCTGGTTTCGTGGACAGACAGAAAATGGATGAGGCGATAGGCAATAATTCTGCCTGTTTATGTAAAATCATTTTAGGGGATGAAGATTGATTAATTGTTAGAGTATGACTTGTTTTACCTTTTTCAATGGAGATTGCTGGAGAAATCATGTTCACAGAAACCAAATATATATATATTTTTTATTACAAGTGAAATTCGATCCATCTGGGTCGGTGAATCCAGCTCAGAGCAAATCTGTCTAAGTCTGGTCATTGTTTGATCAAAAAAGTAAAAATGGTAAACAGACCGTATTTCTAAAGAGATTTGAAATGGTATATGATAAGGAAAATACAGCTATTTTTAGCTTCTGTAAGAGACTATAGGAGAGAAGGTGTGAGGGATGGTGGGAGTCTCTTGGGCCGCAACGTAATTGCCAGCTGATGATAGAAAGGTCAGCGGCGAGTTGAACGATTGCAGCATGTAGAGAACACACTGACCCAGATAGACCCCTACCCTTCCCCTCTATTCTGTCACTGAGTGGAATGGACTTGAGGCCCTCCACCCCGCCCTGTCCACACCCCTACTCCCCCATTTGTCTCCCAAATGGAGATTGTGCTCCCTTCTTCATCTAGCCTGAGGCTGTGTTATTCCCTGCATTTCTCTACCAAGCTGTTGATTTAGTTAATTGGGATTCAGCTCTGACACAGATGCTTTGTGTTGTTGTCGCAAAGTTCTTTTCCACTTTACTTCTGCGTGAAAAGAAATCTGCCCGTTAGTTTAGCAGAGGGTGAATGAGAGAGTCATCTATATCTATATCTACACCACGTTGATAGCCTGAAACATCCGTCCCATGACTACTGTATGCTATACTTCAGCTCTGCCTTTTACCCTTCATTCAGCCTGCTTGACCTTTCCCCCGTTCTTGTCAATTCTCCAAATCTTTTTGACATTGACGACAGGCTCTTCCCTCGGCATGTCTTTGTTTACTTACCCATACAGACTGACGTCAGAGAGCGGGATAACACTTCCTCCCTGGGGACGACGTTAAAAGGATGAAGTTTCAGAGGCAAAAAGGACAAAATCCACAGAGATGGTTTTGTTCCCTTTCTCAGACCTGGAATATAAATTGCTGCCCGAGTGACGTAACAACAGCAAAAGAGAGTTGACCCCGTACTGACCCTCGTTGGATACCGTAGTGACTCTGATTGTCAGATAGTGTGCCAGTGATGATGTGACAGACCGGGGCCGTCACATAAGCTCTAACATTTGTTTAGTCTGGGACCTTCTAGATTATTCAAATGCAATTGACTCAGATGTGGTTGTCTTATTTTTGGAGTTCTGTAAAGCCTTTGACACAATTGAACTTGAATTTCTCTTTAGGTCACTTAAACTGTTTGGCTTCGGTGAAAATGTTTATCAAAATCATTTGCATGTTTTACGAAGATATAAATAGTTCTGTGTTACTTAACCTTAATACATCCAAAAGAGTCTGTATCAACAGAAGTGTACAACAGGGATGCCCAATTTCGCCATTTTTATTCATTTTGGTTGTGGTACTTCTATCTCTAGATATTCTGAATAAAAAAAAGCCATACAACAGCCATACAAATCTATATGGCTTAACCATTTTCAACAAAGAAATCAAAATTTCCCAACTGGCTGATTATACTACTCTTTTTTTAAGAGACAAAGACCAGGTCGCCCTTAATGCTATCACTGCCTTCTCTATTGCATCAGGATTCAAACTGAATGTTTCTAAATGACGAAATCTTATGTTTATATTTACAAATAAAGATAATGAGGGGTACACAAAGCAAGACAGTCCCTCTGCCTTGGACAGAAGTACTCTCCCAAGTATAGAAAGATCCCTTTGTAGCCAATTATTAAATATATTTTTTGTTTTCTTAATTTTAAAAGAGAAATTCCTATGTTGTCTGATTAAGTGGTTTTTTGACAGAAGTATCCCTAAATATTTAACGCAGTCCTTTACAGGAATATTTTATATTTCTTTATCATCAGTGATGATGAAGAAATATTGGCTAATTGGCTACAAAGGGATCTTTCTATACTTGGGAGAGTACTTCTGTCCAAGGCAGAGGGACTGTCTTGCTTTGTGTACCCCTCATTATCTTTATTTGTAAATCCCTCTACTTGTAAAGAGATCAACAAGACCTTTCTTGACTTCATCTGGAAAAATAAGTCTCACAAACTAAAAAAGTCAGTCCTCTCTAATAAAAGAGCTGAAGGCGGTCTGGAAGTGTTGGATTTTGTTGACATAAATAACACTTTCAAGATCAACTGGTTGAAAAGATGTTTGATCAATACTGATTCAGTATGGTATTTCATTCCAAATAATGTGTTTAGTAAGTTGGGAGGTCTTAAATTGTTACTGAAATGTAATTATACCCCTGAAAGATTACCCGCTAAATTGGCTAGGTTTCACCAACAAGCTTTAATGGCCTGGAAAATATGTTTCCTGCACAATTTTTCCCCACATAAAGCTCTTTTGTGTAATAATTCAGACATAACTGTAAGGAATAAGTCATTGTTCTACCCCAGCTGGCATGAGAGGAATATTGACTTTGTTCTTGATGTTTTTTGGGTTTTTTTCTTACTTATGAACAATTTATAACATTGAATGAGTTTCCAATACCTTTCAGAGAGTTTATTTCAGTGATAAAAGCCATTCCCAGTGGTCTAAATACACTAATGAATACTAATCTTAGCTTTGGTAATGATCACAAAGCTTATCCAAGATTTTGAAAGTATGATGTTGACATAATCAGTCCAAGGATGATCAGTCCTGATCAGCAGTCATCCTCATGAATCAAGTCGACAATCCTTTTCAATCCTTGTCATATGAAGATAAATAATGAAGATAAATTATAGATAAAACATATCGGTGCTCATCGGCCATTGGACACAAACATTACACATCAAGTTGGAAATCTCACTCTTACTGTATCCTCTGATCTAACAGTTCCAGCACCATGCTCTGTTATTTACCAGGCGAATAAGCTAGCTAGCAAGTTGTGTGTTTATTTAGATAGCTGCAGTGCAACATAACCAAACAAAGCAATTTACAACCTTCTCTAAACACATCAATGGCTATGCATATATGGCAAGTATCAAGTTGTGTGTATTTGTCAGCATTTACGGGATGAGTAGATGGACGTAACCTACTGCAATCATTCTGTCCGAACACATTAAAATACTTATTTTTTTTGGCACACAGTGACCGTGTGTGTGGGAGAGAGGGAGAAGGACCCCTTTGGCCATTAGTCTTTGAGTTCTTCCTTGGTAAGACAGTCTTCTCAAATACTGCTGGTTGTCATCTCTTCCAGTGTGCGTCATCAGGGTGTCAGGAGATAGGAAGCCCACCTGCCTGATCTGGCCCTCCAGAAATTGAGAGGCATAATGGCCGATAGCAGTGTTTATTAGTTCACTGATTTGTCATGCCTGTGCCATATCAATCAGTCTGCACAATGAAACAAATGATTTGATTAGTGACCTGTGATAGAGTACTACACGTAGCACAGTTATTCTTGTCCTTATAATAACCGGTGTTCAAGAAACATGTTACAATTCACACAAAGTGTTCAACTAGGTTTCCTTGGTTATGGTTTCCAACATACGATCGGCAGGACTTCACTGAAGAGCAACAACATTTTTTTTCATTGTAATTCTATTTGCAGAATACCTCATTGAACATGTTACTAGTTTCTGGTCACAAAGTGGCATTGTAGATTTGACTGAACATAGTTTAGCAACAATGGATACATCTGCCCTCTTCTTCCTCATCAGTACAGTTAGAAACATCAGTAGTAGTATTGGGGACAAATGTTTGATGGTGGGCAGCATGGTCAGCAGCATCTGGAAGACAGGAGGGGGCAGCGTCTGCTGGAGGAGCTGCTGGGGTTGTCCGCACACAGCAATGCCATTGGTCAGCTGAACAACAAACTTCTCATAGTTTCCTGAGTGTTTGAACACAAACAGATTCATTGAAAGGCACGCTGTCAGGTCTGGAGCAAATGAACACACAGTGCCTTCAGAAAGTATTCAGACCTCTTGACTTTTTCCACATTTTGTTACGTTACAGCCTTATTCTAAAATTGATTAAATAAAACAAAAACCTCAGGAAACTACACACAATAACCCATAATGACAAAGTGAAAAGTTTTTTAGAATTTTTTCAAATGTATTAAAATTTTAAAACAGAAATACCTTATTTGCATAGGTTTTCAGACCCTTTGCTATGAGACTCAAAATTGAGCTCAGGTGCATCCTGTTTCTATTGATCATCCTTGAGATGTTTCTATAACTTGATTGTAGTCCACCTGTGTTACATTCAATTGATTGGAAATGATTTGGAAAGGCACACACCTGTCTATATAAGGCCCCACAGTTGACAGTGCATGTCAGAGCAAAAACCAAGCCTCTAGGTTAAAGGGATTGTCCTTAGAGCTCCAAGACAGGATTGTGACAAGGCACAGATCTGGGGAAGGGCACCAAAACAATTCTGCAGCATTGAAGGTCCCCAAGAACACAGTGGTCTCCATCATTCTTAAATGGAAGAAGCTTGGACCCACCAAGATGGGAGAACCTTCCAGAAGGCCAACCTTTTCTGCAGCACTGCACCAATCAGGCCTTTATGGTAGAGTGGCCAGACCGAAGCCTCTCCTCAGTAAACGGCACATGACAGACCGCTTGGAGTTTGCCAAAAGGCAAAGGACTCTCAGAACATGAGAAACAAGATTCTCTGGTCTGATGAAACCAAGATTGAACTCTTGGCCTGAATGCCAAGCGTCATGTCTGGAGGAAACCTGGCACCATCCCTAAGGTGAAGCATGGGGATGTATTTTAGCGACAGGGACTCGGGGACTAGTCAGGATTGAGGCAAAGATGAACGGAGCAAAGTACAGAGAGATCCTTTATGAAAACCTGCTCCAGAGGGCTCAGGACCTCAGACTGGGGCAAAGTTCACCTTCCAACAGGACAACAATCCTAAGCACACAGCCAGGACAACGCAGGAGTGGCTTCGGGACAAGTCTCTGAAAGTCCTTGAGTGGCCCAGCCAGAGCCCGGACTTAAACCCAATCAGACATCTCTGGAGAAACCTGAAAATAGCTGTGCAGCAATGCTCCCCATCTAACCTGACAGAGCTTGAGAGGATCTGCAGAGAAAAATGGGAGAAACTCCCCAAATACTGGTGTGCCAAGCTTGTAGCGTCATACCCAAGCTGCCAAAGGTGCTTCAACAAAGTACTGAGTAAAGGGTCTGAATACTTATGTAAATGTGATATAATTTTTTTTTTTAAGTAAACATTTCTAAAAACCTGTTTTTGCTTTGTCATTATGGGGTATTGTGTGTAGATTGATGAGGAAAAACCCCAATTTAATACATTTTAGAATAAGGCTGTAACCTAACAAATGTGGAAAAAGTAAAGGGGTCTGAATACTTCCTGAAGGCACTGTATATACCGTAGAAAAGTTTTTTTCCCCCAAAATAACATTTGTAGGTTTAAAATATCACAACAGGAAAATTAGACTGAATCATAATAATTCCAGTCCATATCATAGAATAGTCCCCTTTCAGGTTATGGTACTGTCCCCACTGTTGACAATTGACAATATTTACTGGTATGTAAACAAAAGCTTGATTTGCAACAAACAAAATGTCACATACAAGAACTTAGTGGGGGATGATGGGACTACAATATGAACATAATTCAATTTAAATGAAACATAAGAGTAGTCCTTACATTGGAATATCGCTTTAGTCTTCAGTACAGGACTGGGCATAGAGGTGGTTGAGAGAGCACACGAGGGCTACGTCCCAATTTCCCAATTCTCCACACTTCTCCCTAACCAATAATTGACCAATGAGAACAGAGCTATGGAATTGGCCGGAACTAGAAGAGGAGCGTCTCTCTTCTCCGTCTCTACCATGAACATTTTATTCGACAGTAAAGTTTAAAAACTTTTGTGGCTTATGTTATAGTTTTTCTGAAATCAGAAGTTTTGTTGTCTGCTACTTTCGATTGGAATATATAGCACTAGCAGTCAGATCAGTGCATTTGGTTCAGTGCACCCGCTTCAGTCCTCCACTCCTGTATGGGCTACTTCAGCAGCTGGGCCACTGTCGGTGCCCTTGACACCTGTGGCCGGCTGGCATGCTAGTAGCTACCAATAGACTTCCTGTCATTGTGCTGATCCTAGATAGCATTGGCTCGCTACCTTCATACTGGACACAGAGACATAAAATGATATCCCCAAGTTAATTTCCCTGGGGAAGTAGATAAAGGGCCTCTGCCAAGATCCCGAAGTATCCCTTTAAGTGCGGGTAAATGGAACATAATACAAATTGTATGTACTTTTCTCTCTGTGCGTATTCTGACCTTTTAACTTAAGCATGAGAATACCATACTATTCACCCGCTATTTGTTTGGGGTGGAGATCTAATAAATGAAGGTGTGTCTTTAGATACGCCATATTTCTTACATTGAATTCATTCCCTAATAATTCCACCGTCTGTACGCGCATGAATAAGGTCAAGCGAACCAGGAAGTGGAAAAGGCATCTGTTTCTTTTTTTCTCTCGATAGGATCTCCATGCACTGTGATTTTTGGATTGATAAGAGCTATGTAAATGAGTAATCCGTTTGGAAAAGGGGATTGTAAATACACATAGCAATTGTTTTCTGATGATTCCTAGAGACGAATGTGAAACCAGTCATATGGAAGTAAACTGTAAATCACGTTCACATGGCATGTATTGCTGACCCTTTCCCACAGTGAAGTAGGCTCTAAATAGCTACCTCGCTGTACGCCCTCATAATTTTCAGGGATGAAATTTGGAAACCCGGGCTTTTCTCCGTTTTATTTGACAATTTATATCATGTTAAATATTATCCACTATTGGGAGCCCCGGTCAGTAATACCCACACATTTATAACTGTCACTTTAGTTTTAGTTTTCTTCCAATTTGTCGCCAACATTTTCTATCATTCCCTTCCATTTACCTTTCTTTCCTCTGTCATGTCCGTGTAGTTGTTCCTGAGGGTCGCTAGTAATAGTGGATCAAATTAAGCTAATGTTGTGGAATAATTTGGGACATGTAGCCTATTTGAATCATTATGGATCTCAGACCACACGTAGCAGTTTAAACCTGGAGCCTGGCGCACGGTTCACCACGACTGAACCGTTGTCATACAGTTCCATGGTTAGTGAGGATTAGGATAGATTTATAGGACTATTGTTCCACCCGTATTGTAAACCATCCACCATCCAATATTTCATGCACTGAACTTGAATATGGCAACTTTCAGGATGAATCTAACTACAGTATTTTTTTATTCAACCTTTCCTAACCCTTCCTCTTAATTTACTCTGAGAGCAGAAGCCCTTAGCTGAATGCTCTAATTACATTTTGATTAATTAACGTGTCTTTGAATGCTCCATTGTATAAAAACGTTTCATTCTCAAGTCTTCCTCCAATTCCGTCTTTAATTAGTTCCTTAGTTTTACAATCAAAACAACTTAGCTAGCGTTACGTTTTTTGATGTTAACCCAATCATACTTTTATAGTTTAAGCCCTTTCTCTTAATTGAGATAAAAAAATGTTACTCCTATGGTGTTTAGACTTAACACATTTACCCTACAGGTATATACAAGTTCAAATCCTGACGAGGGTGAGTTGTTTGACAAAAAGAGACGGGTTTTCATATAAAAGAAAGTTACGGCGTCGGAGGAGCAAGGATTGTCGCAAGAAGCCCAATAGTTTTCTACTGTCAGATTTTCACGGTAAGGGTCGGCGTCGCCAAGTATGTAAATTGTTGGTACAAAATGCCCCCACCCCCCCATTTCGCTACAATTACAAATTCTTGGATGCATAACCTCGCCCGATTAATTATATCCTTGGGGCGTTCATGTGCTCATGAGAAGTGAAAAACTTGGAAGTGGGAAGTCATAACGCCGACATGATTGTTGGATTTACAGTGATGTTTTTGGCATGGAATTGAAATTATGCTAAACTAGGGGAACTTTAACTAACATCGCTTTTTGGTTTGAAGTTGTGTGTTTTTCAAGTGCATGCGCATACGCCCAGATGTGTGTGTGTTGTGTGTGTGTGTGTGTGTGTGTGTGTGTGATCAACACTATATGTGTATATGCTTGGGTGTGTGTTTTGATGTGTTCTGTGTACACTCCTTAGTGTTCTGGGAAACGATTACGAAGGTCACTTTCCAATCACTCCAACTGTGGAACTGATTGAAAGCAGGTGTTGGTCTGAGCCCCAATACCACTGAGACCTGCTGGAGCGGAAAACAGAGTGAGGCAATGCCTGAAAAGCAGAAACAGAAAAACAACATTAGCAAGTGTTTTTCATCAATGTTTCTCCAAGCCGGGACATAAACACATACTGTACAAACACACTTATCCTTTCAAGAGCGGAGAAAGAGAGAGGTGGACAAAGAATGTGTAAGCCTGTAACCATCGGTGTGGTAAGAGAGCCAAAAGCACAAACAGAGCACATGGCGCTGAGGGAGGAGAGAGAAGGAAGTGGAAGTGTGTGTGTGTGCATCGGGTTGTTGAGAGAAGGGGAGGGCATTGGTGGTGGCGGTGGAGTGTGCGGTGTTACACTGCACTGGCTCACTCCGGTTTAGACTGCTTTTAGCTGGCCCTGTGCCACGACGACGTTGCGAGGTTAGTGCAGGGGTGGCGGCGGGGTTACTTAGCGCCTCGTCTGCCCTTTGCATGTCAGACAAAATGCAGGGACCCGGCTCTAGCGTTGACAGATGCAGCAGGTGTGTGTCTGTGCGCCTGTCTGTTTCACAGTACGCTGTGTCCGTAGTATAAGGAACCCCTCTGGGTGATGAGTCACAGCATGCCAGGGAGGAAACTGTCCCACACACATTTGAAATACTTTATTTGAATCCACCAATCAAATTTACATTAAAAAAGGATCCAAACATTTCAAAGGTCCCTGTATGCATGACACTCAAGTGTACAGAACACTCCTCATTCTCTAAACAACTAGGCTGCCCATGACAGCTGAAACAGAGCAGTACATGGCCAACCGCTTTGCCCTAGTTTTTGTCAGGCCCGCAATCCGGAGGCCACGCACTGCAAACCTGTGTACATAGCCCGAGACTGCCAAATATCAGAGCCACCAGCTTGCGCCTCGACCCGAGGCTCTCCAAGCGTGCCGCGAGGGGCTGGTATTTAAGAAGCTTGTCGGCTAAGGCCTGCTCCATGTAGCCGTCAAATGAGCAGCCCACTTCCAAAATGAGCCACTCCCCCCACAACAACAACATCTGGCCAATATGGGCCACAGGAAAACACATCAAAACCATCTTCCTCTTACACAACAATGTTTATGGATGTGTGCTTTTGGTGAGACTCCCTGTCTCACCTCGCTGGCTATGAGGTCGAAAACGCGGTTATGTCTAGCAATGTACAAATCCAATCCATTACATTTAACTCATGTAGATCACAAAATGGGTCATGGTTTGCAGGGTACCAGAGTGCTGGATTAGATTTTGTTTGTAGAACTTGCAGCCTTAACAGTAAAGGTGAGAATGTCCTCCGCAACGGCAGCATTCTGGTACATGGAATGGGAGACAGCGTGGTCAGCACAGTCCAGAGCAGTGAGTTTTTCCCCTGCAGCCTCAAGCCAATCCAGTGTTGCATTAGCTGCATCTGTCTGATACCAAGGAGTGTTGTCCTGGATGTAGGATGAGATCTGTCCTGGATGTAGGATGGGATGTTCCATCATGGGTGACAGAAACCTCTACAACAACACAGGGATCTGCCACAACTGCATCAGAGCCAGTGACTGGCTCAGTTTGCATATCAGTCCGTATCCATCTGAGCTCCACTCCGGTCCAGTTGCGCAGGTTGTTGTGGTCTGGCCAGTCTGGCAGACTCCAAAGCCCGCAGCACGAGTGTCCAATTTTCCATTGGCCTTTCTCCATTGCCCTCAGTGCCCCCCCCCCCCCCCCCCCACACACACACACACACACACTGTGCTTTAGTCGTAGTTCCTCATTCCGTATTTGAGATCCCCAAAGCCATTTTTTTCTGCTTTTGCAGAACAACAAGAAGTTCTAGGAGATATAGGAATAGGACAACCAGAATGTTACACAATACAAAAAAAAAAAAAAAAAAACATTGTTCGCATGACACTTGACATAGTCCGATATTCGTTTTGAGCCCCTCCCAATGTCCAACAATGAGATGGATGAGCGTTTCTGATTTAAATTGCCCCAAGAGGCTTTTTAGATCAGATACGGTGTCCAAATCAATGAAGTTATATCCCATTTGGAAGATACAGTCTGAGCTGTGTCAAATCACAGAGTATGTGGCACCTCTCTACACACATAGTTTTCGGGCAAACACATCTCTACCATCTCTACCCAGTGCCTTGCAGAGGCAGCATATACAATAGAACCAGTTCTCTGTATACTCTGGAGACACACCGCTCAGACACATGGCACTGAACAGGAGCCCTTTCTACCGCTGTGCCTGGGTTACACAGTGTAGAGGATCTTTGGATGGTTTGGCGGACAGTCAAACCCCCCCCCCACGGGATTGTCTTGAGGTCTGTGAATGGGGGGCTTGTGAGAGAAGGGTCCCCTGGGGAGGGGGGTGGGGGATCACTCACACAGCTGTTCCAGCGCCTGCTGGAACAATATTGAGTGTCGTTTGGGGAATCCTGTTGGAAGTTAGTGTGTTTTGCTTGGACTGAACAGTGTAAGGAGCAGCGAGGAGGGATGCTCGACTGTTTTTCGGTGATTTTGGTTTGCTACGTAGGACTTTTGAGGTAGAGGAAGACTCCATGCAGTTTTGTTTCAACGATATAAAATAATTCCCCAGGAAGTATCAAAATGCACGTTCTTGGTCAATGCTATTATATGTATGATAAGTCAAGCTTACGAGATCACGACAGTTCGTTTCGGTAAGCTATGCTACATTTTGAATGTCCCTATTTTTATTTTTTTATTTCACCTTTATTTAACCAGGTAAGCCAGTTGAGAACAAGTTCTCAGTTACAACTGCGACCTGGCCAAGATAAAGCAAAGCAGTGCGACAAAAACAACAACACAGAGTTACACATGGGATAAACAAAAGTACAGTCAATAACACAATAGAAAAATCTATATACAGTGTGTGCAAATAGAGTAAGGAGGTAAGGCAATAGGCCAGGTAGCGAAGTAACTACAATTTAGCAAATTAACACTGGAGTGATAGATGTGCAAAAGATTATGTGCAAGTAGAAATACTGGTGTGCAAAAGAGCAAAAAAGTAAATAAAAACAATATGGGGATGAGGTAGGTAGTTGGATGGGCTATTTACAGATGGGCTATGTACAGCTTCAGCGATCGGTAAGGTGCTCAGATAGCTGATGCTTAAAGTTAGTGAGGGAGATATAAGTCTCCAACTTCAGCGATTTTTGCAATTCGTTCCAGTCATTGTCAGCAGAGAACTGGAAGGAAAGGCGGCCAAAGGAGGTGTTGGCTTTGGGGATGACCAGTGAGATATACCTGCTGGAGCGCGTGCTACGGGTGGGTGTTGTTATGGTGACCAGTGAGCTGAGAAAAGGCGGAGCTTTACCTAGCATAGACTTATAGATGTCCTGGAGCCAGTGAGTCTGGCAACAAATATGTAGCGAGGGCCAGCCGACGAGAGCATACAGGTCGCAGAGGTGGGTGGTATATGGGGCTTTGGTGACAAAATGAATGACACTGTGATAGATTGCATACAGTTTGCTGAGTAAATCGGGTTTGGCCGGGGTAAACCGTCATTGTAAATAAGAATTTGTTCTTAACTGACTTGCCTAGTTAAATAAAGGTTAAATGTAAAAAGAAATGTAAAAAATATATTCTGTCTCAAACCAAACGGGAACATTGGCTATTGTGCCAAAACAGAAAACAAGTAGCCATGCTTCACTTTCAGAACACCAAGTCAGATCAGGCCATATCTAGCTACACCCATTACATCTGAGAGGGGAGGGTGAGGGGAATGTACTGTCTTAGAGTTGTTCCCTTTTTTGGATGGTGTGTGTGTGTGTGTGTGTGTGTGTGTGTGTGTGTGTGTGTGTGTGTGTGTGTGTGTGTGTGTGTGTGTGTGTGTGTGTGTGTGTGTGTTGGGGGGGTGGGGAGTAAATAAAATCCTGTTTCAGTTATGCAATGGAAAAACTAAAGACTTTTTGCTCTGGCTGCTTCTTAAGGTGGTACTGGATTTTTGGAGTGGATATATAGGCTATTTACACTGGTCTGGTGGGGCATTTACACTGGTCTGGAGGGGCATTTACACTGGTCTGGAGGGGCATTTACACTAGTCTGGAGGGGCATTTACACTAGTCTGGAGGGGCATTTTCACTGGTCTGGAAGGGCATTTACACTGGTCTGGAAGGGCATTTACACTGTTCTGGAGAGGCATTTACACTGGTCTGGAAGGGCATTTACACTGGTCTGGAGGGGCATTTACACTGGTCTGGAGGGGCATTTACACTGGTCTGGAGGGGCATTTACACTGGTCTGGAAGGGCATTTACACTGTTCTGGAGGGGTATTTACACTGGTCTGGAGGGTTATTTACACTGGTCTGAAGGGGTATTTACACTGGTCTGGAGGGGTATTCACACTGGTCTGGTGGGGCATTTACACTGGTCTGGAGGGGCATTTACACTGGTCTGGAGGGGTATTTACACTGGTCTGGAGGGGTATTTACACTGGTCTGGTGGAGCATTTACACTGGTTTAGAGGGGCATTTACACTGGTTTGGAGGGGTATTTACACTGGTCTGGAGGGGCATTTACACTGGTTTGGAGGGGCATTTACACTGGTCTGGAGGGGTATTTACACTGGTCTGGAGTGGCATTTACACTGGTTTGGAGGGGCATTTACACTGGTCTGCCTGGTAGTATGGATCTTTGGTCACGAGTTATAAAACCTCTGAATCAGCATCAATGGAGACTCTGGACTGGAATCCTCCTCAGTGCAGTGAAGCTCTTGGCTGAGTTATGAGGTGAGGCCAAAGGTCGTGACCTGTCCCTTAACACAGCCTCCTCCAGTGGCCTGACAATCCAACAACTATGTTTCCCCTGTATTCCTGAGCCATATAAACCAGAAACAGAAGTAGTCTACAACGTGTTCTACCCCCCTCTAGTTCGTCTCAAAAACAGTTTGCCGCTAAGAGTATCCCATGCTATCTCTGGGCTATCATTACCATGTAAGAAAGCTTTGCATTCTCTACCAAGAAGTGTTTATGTGAATTCTATGGAATAAATCTATATACATGCATGTGGCTTCCTCACCTGTGGGGTCGTCTGAGACCCGGCACCCGGACAGCTGATGAAACTAAGGAGTATTTCTGTCTGTAATTACGCCCTTTTGTGGGGAAAAAGTCATTGTGATTGGCTGGGCCTGGCTGCCTAGAGGGTGGGCGGGCCTATGCTCTCCCTGGCCCACCCATGGCTGCGCACCTGCCCAATCATGTGAAATCCATAGATTAGCGTCTAATGATTTTATTTCAATTGACTGATTTCCTTATACGACCTGTAACTCAGTAAAATTGTTGAAGTTGTTGCGTGTTGCGTTTATAATTTTGTTCCGTGTACATGCATATGTTGACACAAGCGCGTGCATTCCGATTTACATACTGGTACTTTATTGTTGAAATGACTTGATGAAGATCCTAGTGGGATTGAAATGTTGTCATTTGTGCGTCTTAATAAATCACTTGGAAACATTACAGAGATAACGAACATTACTTCGTTCATGATATTTATTGTTAACCCCTCGGTGTTTGGTTGCTGCTTCGACTAGTCAAGAGATAAATCAAATATCAACTCTTGTGAATTCAAGAATCGATGAATGAATATCATGGAATGGAAATCAAACTGGACGTCTGATAATGCCCGGAAAAACGAATTGGAATTCTATCGCCACTTGATAACCTGAGGTGACTGGAATTGAAATAAATCGGAGTCCGTCTCCAGTGGTGACAGCGGACGGAGTTGGCGAGTCCTGTTTGGACACTGTCCTCCCCAGGGTCCACAAATAGTGACACTCTCGTCTGGCTCTCAGTGTGTTGACTTGTTCTGTAGCCTGTTCCATCCTGTGACTCAGGGCCGGCCCTGCCAATAAGCATCATAAGCATCCGCTTGAGAATTAGAAGGGTAGAAGTTTCCCTCTTATTCAATAAGCCTATGTCAGCTAACCTTTATTGAATTGCTAGGTGAATTAGTCTAGCAAGCTATCTAAACCTTGTAGTAATCCTGGCCAAATTTGCGACCAGGCACGCAGAGCACGTGTCCAGGGGCCCTGACCTCCAGGGGCCCTGACCTCCAGGGGCCCTGACCTTCAGGGGCCCTGACCTTCAGGGGCTCTGACCTCCAGGGGCCCTGACCTCCAGGGGCCCTGACCTCCAGGGGCCCTGACCTCCAGGGGGCCCCCCAGGAAATTTGCTTTAAAACTGTAAAATGTTGTCAAAAAGGCTAGGGCCGGCACTGCTGTGACTGTCTGAGGTGGGTGTCTGTAGCATAACTGTCTGTAGTGGGAAGCAACTTGCACCAGCCGGATCCTATCCCTGACTTTCAGATACATCGTCTGATTCCCGCCACTCTATCTATGGATTTCATAACGTCAATCTAGCTGTCATCATGTGTTAGTCGGTACTGGGCTGTGAAAATGTGATTTATGTCTCATTTATTCTGATGTTATGCCAAATGCCTTTTCTATTGATGACTTTGTTCTGAAATAAATATAATTTAATTACATTTTTTATTCCATTTTCATTGTGTCACGACTCCCGCCGAAGTCGGCCCCTCTACTTGTTCGGGCGGCGTTCGGCGGTCGACGTCACCGGCTTACTAGTCACCACCGATCTATGTTTCCCTGTTCGTTTTGTTTTGTCTTAATTATACACACCTGTTTTCAATTCCCTGATTATGTTCCTTATTTTACCCTCTGGCTTCCCTTTCTGTTTTGTCCGTGATTGTTCATGTTCAGTGGTTGTTGGAGGTGTTTCTCCCAACCCTGTTGTTTTGCTGTGAGAGAATTTTTGTTTGTGTTTTTTTGAGTAAACACGTTTGTTTGCACTTATCCCTGTGTCCTGCGCCTGACTCCGCTACTTCCCATAACGAAAGTGTTACAATTGACTAATTATTGCTCTCAAAATATAACAGCAAGAAACAGTTGAGTGTCATATCCTTGCTTGCCAAAGACGTAGTCTCTCGACACCTGCATATACAGTGAGGGAAAAAAGTATTTGATCCCCTGCTGATTTTGTACGTTTGCCCACTGACAAAGAAATGATCAGTCTATAATTTTAATGGTAGATTGATTTGAACAGTGAGAGACAGAATAACAACAAAAAAATCCAGGAAAACGCATGTCAAAAATTTTATAAATTGATTTGCATTTTAATGAGGGAAATAAGTATTTGACCCCCTCTCAATCAGAAAGATTTCTGGCTCCCAGGTGTCTTTTATATAGGTAACGAGCTGAGAGTAGGAGCACACTCTTAAAGGGAGTGCTCCTAATCTCAGTTTGTTACCTGTATAAAAGATGGTACTTTATTGTTGTCCACAGAAGCAATCAATCAATCAGATTCCAAACTCTCCACCATGGCCAAGACCAAAGAGCACTCCAAGGATGTCAGGGACAAGATTGTAGACCTACACAAGGGTGGAATGGGCTACAAGACCATCGCCAAGCAATTTGGTGTGAAGGTGACTACAGTAGGTGCGATTATTCTCAAATGGAAGAAACACAAAATAACTGTCAATCTCCCTCGGCCTGGGGCTCCATGCAAGATCTCACCTCGTGGAGTTGCAATGATCATGAGAATGGTGAGGAATCAGCCCAGAACTACACGGGAGGATCCTGTCAATGATCTCAAGGCAGCTGGGACCATAGTCACCAAGAAAACAATTGGAAACACACTACGCCGTGAAGGACTGAAATCCTGCAGCGCCTGCAAGGTCCCCCTGCTCAAGAAAGCACATATACATGCCTGTCTGAAGTTTGCCAATGAACATCTGAATGATTCAGAGGATAACTGGGTGAAAGTGTTGTGGTCAGATGAGACCAAAATGGAGTTCTTTGGCATCAACTCAACTCACCGTGTTTGGAGGAGGAGGAATGCTGCCTATGACCCCAAGAACACCATCCCCACCGTCAAACATGGAGGTGGAAACATTATGCTTTGGGGGTGTTTTTCTGCTAAGGGGACAGGACAACTTCACCGCATCAAAGGGACGATGGACGGGGCCATGTACCGTCAAATCTTGGGTGAGAACCTCCTTCCCTCAGCCAGGGCATTGAAAATGGGTCGTGGATGGGTATTCCAGCATGACAGTGACCCAAAACACACGGCCAAGGCAACAAAGGAGTGGCTCAAGAAGAAGCACATTAAGGTCCTGGAGTGGCCTAGCCAGTCTCCAGACCTTAATCCCATAGAAAATCTGTGGAGGGAGCTGAAGGTTCGAGTTGCCAAATGTCAGCCTCGAAACTTTAATGACTTGGAGAAGATCTGCAAAGAGGAGTGGGACAAAATCCCTCCAGAGATGTGTGCAAACCTGGTGGCCAACTACAAGAAACGTCTGACCTCTGTGATTCCCAGCAAGGGTTTTGCCACCAAGTACTAAGTCATGTTTTGTAGAGGGGTCAAATACTTATTTCCCTCATTAAAATGCGAATCATTTTATAACATTTTTGACATGTGTTTTTCTGGATTTTTTTGTTGTTATTCTGTCTCTAACTCTTCAAATAAACCTACCATTAAAATTATAGACTGATCATTTATTTGTCAGTGGGCAAACATACAAAATCAGCAGGGGATCAAATACTTTTTTCCGTCACTGTATGGTCAGGATGAGAAATTAATTTCCTGGACTGGACAAACTTGATCTCCATGCTGATGATCATGTTGTCCTGATTCAGATCTTGAGCGTAAATTGGCCGTAAATAGCCACCTGATGACTCCCAAACCAAATGAAGCCACATCATGGGCAAGCAAGAGGGGCTACTTCAAACCTCCTCATCTCCTCCCCACCATAACCATGATCCACATACGGTGTACCCACTACCCGGTACATATTGCTCTTCTCAGATTAGGTATGCGTAGATATGTACTCATGTCATCAAGTATGCGCGCCTGATAATAATTTACATGTATGACATACCCATGACACCTCCTGACTACTTCATGTAACTGTGGCGTAAACACCTATCCTGCTGCGACCTGCGGCGCCCCGATCCCCACGCATCACTCCATCAACATTGTTGTACTCGGGTTGGGGGATAGATCATCTTTCACTTTCCAGGAATGTGTTCCTGGGTCCTGTTCCAGGAGACAGAATGTGACTGGGTGCTTGAGGAAAAGTTCAGCCAGTCCTCTTGAGTCAGAGAGAGAAGAGAGAGAGGGGGGAAGATAAGGAGAGTGAGAGGGAGAGAAGGAGGAGCGGGAGGGAACTGGAATAGCCCTTAGAGTCGGTGAGCGCTGGTTCAGACCGGTTCCTGTTTCCCCCCTTCCCTTCACAGACATGTAAATACAGATCTGGCCTGCCGCCAGCATTAGTCACCTTTTTTGTCTTGAGAAAGAAGGGTGGAGGGAGGGAGGGAGGGAGGGAGGGAGGGAGGGAGGGAGAGATACTGACAGAGAAAGAGAGAGAAGTAGAGAGATGCAAAGGAGACAAATGAAAAGAGAGAGAGGGGGGACAGAGAGGGGGACTGAGAGAGAGAGTGAGAGTGAGAAAGGGGGACAGAGAGAGATAGAGAGAGAGCGAGAGAGGGGGACAGAGAGGGGGACAGAGAGCGAGATACAGAGAGAGTGAGAGACAGAGAGAGAGGGACAGAGAGAGAGGGAGGGAGAGAGAGGGAGAGAGAAGGACAGAGAGAGAAAGACACAGAGAGCGAGAGAGTGAGAGACAGGAGTGAGATGTTGTCAACATTGTCTACAATGAAAACTGCACATCCTCCCTAGTCTCGGAGGGATTAAGGGCTGTTCAGACCGACGCCTCATATTTTTTAAAGTACAATTATGAAACTACTTTAAAGCAATTATAGCCAGTTTGACTAGTATTTCTTATTAAGCAAAACATTAGTATGTCTGGTTGTGTCTAGATTAGAGTATAACCGCTTCAGTTCATTTTGTTTCATACTGTAATGTCCAAAACAAAGAAATTACTTTGTCCAGCTGTGAACTTAACATGAGATGACCAATGAAAAGAATTTGCTCTCCTAGAGTAGAACTCTCCTAGAATGCAAAAGTGTATGTCACGCCCTGACCTTAGAGATCCTTTTATGTCACTATTTTGGTTGGTCAGGGCGTGAGTTGGGGTGGGCATTCTATGTCCTTTTTTCTATGTTTGGTATTTCTTTGTTTCGGCCGGGTATGGCTCTCAATCAGGGACAGCTGTATATCGTTGTTGCTGATTGGGAGCCATACTTAGGCAGCCTGTTTTCCTTTGGGTTTTGGTGGGTAGTTAATTTCTGTTTAGTGTTTTGTACCTGACGGGACTATTCGGTTGTTCTTTTGTTTTGCTTGTCGAATTTAGTGTTCAGTTTTATCATTAAAAATGCCGAACACTTACCACGCTGCATTTTGGTCTGATTTCTCTTCCCCTTCATCTGAGGACGACGAAGACCGTTACAGTGTATATCGCCCCCTCTCCATGTTTCATGCATCGTTTGGTGTACACGATTCTCAGAATGCAGACTTCAAAAAGGTGTTTGCTGGACTTATAGGTAGAGCCTTCTAGTGATTGGACAAATTCCACAGTAGCTCCGATGACCTGTATGATGCACGTGACACCACAATTGGCTTCCAATTAACAATTGCAAACTGTGCAAATGTTTACACTTCCCATGTGGTTATCATCTGACACTTTAGTTATGTCGGATGTGCCCCAGGGGTGAACTGAAACCATCAATCTTCCACTCAGACTATATACAATTATAATGCATTATAAGACTTCGTAAACACGTCATAAACACGTTCATACCCCTAAAATGGCTTAGAATTCTCTCACAGTGATCCTGTTTAAATCACATTTATTTTCAGTATTTTGTGAATTTTGGGGTTATTGATACTTTGGCAAAACTATCTAGATTCAGTTTTCAGATTGCAGTATAGTGATGATACCTGTTCCTATTTTCTGTGAAATTGATCATGGTATACCCATGTTTACTAGTGTATTGATCCATAATCCTTTAAAGGGGGCATTCGACAGTTGAAACAATAACAAAGCATTTCACCCCCCACTGTTTTGGTAAAAAGCTGAGGGACGGGACTGGATGAAATAACCACTCTCAAATAGTGGGGGTATGAGGTGGGTGGTAGTGGGGGTATGGAGTGGGTGGTAGTGGGGGTATGAGGTGGGTGGTAGTGGGGGTATGAGGTGGGTGGTAGTGGGGGTATGGAGTGGGTGGTAGTGGGGGTATGAGGTGGGTGGTAGTGGGGGTATGAGGTGGGTGGTAGTGGGGGTATGGAGTGGGTGGTAGTGGGGGTATGAGGTGGGTGGTAGTGGGGGTATGAGGTGGGTGGTAGTGGGGGTAGGGAGTGGGTGGTAGTGGGGGTAGGGAGTGGGTGGTAGTGGGGGTAGGGAGTGGGTGGTAGTGGGGGTATTAGGTGGGTGGTAGTGGGGGTATGAGGTGGGTGGTAGTGGGGGTAGGGAGTGGGTGGTAGTGGGGGTAGGGAATGGGTGGTAGTGGGGGTAGGCGGTGGGTGGTAGTGGGGGTAGGGACTGGGTGGTAGTGGGGGTAGGTAGTGGGTGGTAGTGGGGGTAGGGAGTGGGTGGTAGTGGGGGTAGGGAGGTGGGTGGTAGTGGGGGTATGAGGTGGGTGGTAGTGGGGGTATGAGGTGGGTGGTAGTGGGGGTAGGGAGTGGGTGGTAGTGGGGGTATGAGGTGGGTGGTAGTGGGGGTATGAGGTGGGTGGTAGTGGGGGTAGGGAGTGGGTGGTAGTGGGGGTAGGGAGTGGGTGGTAGTGGGGGTAGGGAGTGGGTGGTAGTGGGGGTAGGGAGTGGGTGGTAGTGGGGTAGGGAGTGCATTGTACTACATCAACACACTGCCCTTGCAAATCTTTGGTCAAGACTAAAATAGTGCACCCCAGTTCCTCTGAGCTGGTCAAAGGAGTTTATCCCCACTCAGGCGCTTTCATAAGTAGGATTTGTTGGATTGAGGTCAAGAGGTTATAGAGCATAAACTAGCTTCAAAATGGGGTTTATGCAGAGCTAACTAACATCTCTCCTCTCTCCTTTGCTAACACACTTAATACAAAACCGGTTCCAATCATACTGACTTTCAGGCTTAGAACACGGCTGGTATCTTGTTTACTACATTCCTCTACTCTGGGAGGACTTCTTCTGCAGCTGAACAACATGACTGCAGCTTCACAGGCACACAGACAGGGTTCAGCTGTCAAACGCCAAGAGCCCAAACGGTAGAGCAGGACTGCAGGCAGCCAGGCCAGTGGAGTCCGACAACTGTTGTTATTGAGGGCCGCTAATAATAACCGCATTTGACGTCAGCAGTCGCATGTCGACACACTTAGCTGCGGCATGTCTCACTACTCATTCATTCTACTCACTATTCGTGTACACACGCCTGAGATTGCACTGCATAATCTAAACCTATGAAAGGGAATACATCCTTATCTTCAGTGGGGGTTGGAAGGTTGCCAGGGGGTTGGGGGGGCTATTTAGCATAGCTATTTTGGTCGGGAACTTTCCTCGGAAAAAATGAAAAATGTTGCTTGTTTGTTTTGCTAGGACATCTCAGCAGATTGATGTAATGAACCGCAGACAAAGGCCCACGTCTTGTCGAAAACATCGAACTGTCTCTTTTACAGTTTAAATCAGCCCTTTAATGAAGCCAGAAAGACGAGGCCTTTGTTTAAATTTTCTCCCTGGTCCGACCACCGACTGGCATCATACAGATCCCGCCGTCTCCTTTCCATCCTCTCAGCACTTTAGGTTAAAGAGGCCACGGGCAAACCCTCTCCCTCCATAGTGAAAACGCCACTGCCTCCAATAGGGCAGGCAAGCCTTGGGATAGGGAGTGAGCGTAACATGTGTGCACGCGCGTTTGTGTGTGTGTGTGACTTCTCAGCGTGTGTGTGTGAGTAGGGTGAGAAGCCAGTCGTAAAAGACTGCAGTGTCACATGGCTAAATAGTCGACATAGCTCCCTGTTTAGCTGTCTATACCCCCCTCCCTCCCTTTCCCTCTCCGTCTACAACTCCCATAGCTATGCAGTACATAGCTCTCATCACCACAGCCAATCAGGGAGGGCTGAGCAGAAAAGGTACTTCTTGCTGAGTCAGACAATCCAGAAGAACTATATGTGCTTACTGACCTTCCCTAGAACAACCCAGATGCAGTGACACTGATGTTCACACAACCACCTGCAGATCTAGGATCGGATTACCCCACTCCTATCCTGACCATGGCCTTTCGGAGGTAAAAGGAAAAGCTGACCACAGATCAGTGCATAGGGGCAACGATGTGTCTTTGCGCACTCGTTACGCTATATCTTGGGATGCGTGTCATCGATTTTCCATTAGAATCTACTGACTTAGTGTCAGAAGACGCACCCAAATCCCTGGTCACGTTAGAGTTATTGTGAAACCAGCAGGCTGCACGTGACAGTAAGATAAATTGGATGGAGGTTACTGCCAAAACAACGTTCCTCGAATGTAAACTGACCGATCCAGCACATCCACTGCCCCTGTCACTTCCTGCTCGGGAACATACAGTACGGCGAGGTTGTCTTTGTCGCCTTACAAATTGGACACAGGCCACGGACAGACAACACACACGACGTGCACGTTTCCCCATCCTATCTCCCACTCAGCACTTCCTCATATCTCCAGGGTTTTTCAACAAGTAGCCCAAATCTGCTGACTTTCCTAACACAGCAAGTAGTTAGCTGAGCTCCAACAGCAAGGTCATTGGCTGATACTGGCAATTGGGCTGTTATGGTTAATTATTCATAGGAATCAGACAAGCAGGACAAAGGGCAAAATAAAGAAGTGGATGTCAGACTTTTTGTATTTTCTAGATGATGATATCACAACCTTATACATTATATCTTTTTTACTTTTTGTATTTTCTAGATGATGATATCACAACCTTATACATTATATCTTTTTTACTTTTTGTGTTTTATAGATGATGATATCACAACCTTATAAATGACATCTTTTTTATGATTGAGAGGAGGAAACAATAATTGGAAAGTCAATGAAAGCGTATTTGAACAATTCAGCATGTGCTTGATTAAGAAGTGCCGTTTTTTAAACCATTTATATAACAGTTTGAGAGAGAAACATTGTGTCAGTTGAAGTCGGTGAGTGTGTATAACAGATGCCCTGCATAAGAACTTTACCATCACGCAACACGACCACATCTCCTCCAACTTTAGGCTGGGAGCGCCCTCTTGTGTCAACATATAGTAATAGCAGCCAGGAAAATAACCTTTCACTAAAATACTCAAAAAAACATCATGGCATTCATATTTTAATAAGTTTAAAGACTGTACATTAAATGCAAAGGAGGCTGTCAAGTACAGATCATTTTTGATAAATTAACAAACATTTGTAATTAAGTAAAATCCCTGCAAAGTGAGGACTGTGTTACATTTATATAAAGCTTTCCTTCATGTCTGGTTCCACATTGGTAGTAATTCTGTGGCATCCAGTCCTTTCCAGACACAGTCCACAGTCCAGTAGCTGTGTACGTGCCATTGCTTCCCCTGGAACTCCAAACAACACTGTTCTCTGGGGTAACCACGGTGTTGTTGATCCACCAAATGATGTCCACCAGGTGTGTGTGTAAACCACTGAGGACACACACCAGCACAGGTGTGTGTGAAGCACCAGGGTCGCTCCCGAACGAGGAGAGGATGAGTACAGATGGATCAGAAGGGTTCAAACCTGACAGGAGAAAGAAAGTCAACATGCATGAAGACTTTGGGCTGAAAAGGTGTTCGAACCAAGCACTTGGAGAAATCTTAGAACTCGCTTGAGCAAATGTTATTGAAGTACAGACAATTATGAGCTCCTTTGTGTGAGAATGTGTCAATAATAATTAGCCTTCAAATACACATTGCAGCAAAAGGTATTCAAATTCCAGCTTACCTTCTACAAAGAGCTGGATGCCCCTACTAAACACCATATCCTTTAGAGAGGGCTTCCCCCCATGTACACACCTGAGGAAAACCATAACTATTATTATCATCAGAATACTGCAAGAACGCAGATAGAATGAAGTGCAATCTGCATTGAAAGTTGAGCTGAAAGTTACCCCAGTAGTAGTAAAGTGAAACATAGTCCTGCTCTGTTCATTCTGGCTGAGTGGTTTGTTTCAGTTGGTGCTCTGGAGAGGAGAAAAGCCAACTGCCTGAGTCCCTTGAGGGTCTTGGTGTCTTGTCCTCCAGTATCATGCAGCTCTCTCCTCTCACACCAACGTGGTCTCAGAGCATTTCGTATGATTCCGTATGTAAAACCGAGACACTCCATTTCGTATGACATGTTACGTTTCGTATTGGAATGTATTAAATCCATCATCCATTTCGTATCATATGTTATGAATTAGAATTTGTATGATATATTACGAATTGTAATTTGTTCAAAATGTTACAAATTGCAATTAGTACAATATGTTACGAATTTGCAAAACATATGATATGTTACAAATCCCCCCCCCATTTTTATATTACAAGAATAGACTACCAATCGCTGTCCATGGTGCTGAAATTGTGAAACGTCTATGCACCTGCCTGCCTATCGAATGAATCGATGATAGGCTTTCTGTGGTGCCAGGGCTTCATTTTGCTTTAGCTAATGGATAAACGGTTATTGATAGGCCTATTTGGTCGTAATTTTCTCATGTTAAGCCTAACGTTTGACGAAGCTATACACGCTGTGGCAATGCTGCCATTTTTAGACTGCTGGCATTAATGTAATTAGCCTACTTGTTCAGTAATTAAGCTGAAATTCAAATATTGGACATTGTAAAATAAATGTTCGATGCAACAGCATACTAATCAGCTACCAATATAAATGTTTTGAATATAGAGCTGTCCTGTATAGCCTACCTGAACCTGCATGACATGAGCCGTCCTCTCGCTCTCTCCCAGCTTGGATAGAAAGTTATGCTAAAAACCAGTCTATTAAAGCCAAATAATATAGTCAGTCCACCCTCAAAACACTAGCTTAATAGGGATTGTTTTATATGCAGTGTACTATCTATCACTACATACCACATTTAGCTGGTATTTATACACTTTTTTTTCTCTCCCCAACTTCATAATATCCAATTAGGATCCTGTCTCATCGCTGCAAATCCCCAACGGGCTCGGGAGAGGCACAGGTCGAGTCATGCATCCTCTGGAACATGACCTGCCAAACCACGCTTCTTAACACCCACCTGCTTAATCCGGAAGCCACACAGTTCAACTGACTACCGAAGTCAGCCTGCAGGCGCCCGGCCTGCCACAAGGAGTTGCTAGAGCGCGATGAGCCAAGTAAAGCCCCCCCGGCCAAACCCTCCCCTAACCCGGACGACGCTTGGCCAATTGTGCACCGCCCTATGGGACTCCCGGTCACGGCCGGTTGTTACACAGTCTGGGATCGAACCCGGGCCTGTAGTGACACCTCAAGCACGGTGATGCCGTGCTTTAGACAGTTGCGCCACTCGGGTGGCTTTATAAACTTTTGAAAATAAAAATGACATCAAATTGTCATGCCCTGACCTGAGAGAGACGTTTTTCTCTGTTTAGTTAGGTCAGGGTGTGATATGGGGTGGGCATTCTAGGTGTTTATATTTCTATGTTTTGGCCAGGTATGGTTTCCAATCAGAGGCAGCTGTCTATCGTTGTCTCTGATTGGGAACCATACTTAGGCAGCCTTTTTCCATCTGTGTTTTGTGGGTAGTCGTTTTCTGTTTTACCTGACAGAACTGTGCGATTTTGTTTCCATTGTTTATTATTTTGTTTAAGTGTTCTGATTTAAATAAATAATCATGAACACATGCCACGCTGCATCTTGGTCCCCTCATTGCGCCGGTCGTGACACAAATAGCCTAACAATGAGGGGAAAAAATTGTCAGCTTGAGGACAACTATTTATTGCTGAACTCTGGATAATAAGCCTACACAAATTGCAATATTCAAGGTCAATTAAATCAAATCAAATTAAATCCAACTTGAGAGACTCCTCTAGTGTCCTGAAGTCCTCCTTTTCTGTGTGCAAATGTTTTTGCCATGCCATGGTCCAGGTTGTGGGCCCGACTATTTTCTATACTGACTATTGCCAACCCAGACAGTCTTTCCTAAGACATTGTGCATTATATATCCGTTGAGCAGCACACAACATAAACGTAGTCGTGAATGATGCATGCCAAGATATATCAGAGATAAGGGGCTGTTGATATTGCAACCGCACAACTCAGATGCCAGTATGAACAAAATCGCAAACAGATTTTTTTGTTCAACCCCTTAAGAACTGTTGTCCGCTAAAGATGATCTGTTTGCATCTGCCATTTTATTGGCTGTCCAGTATGCAGACGACCTGTCCCCAGAGCTTCCTATACAGTTAATTCATCTCTTTCTGTAATGTGTTGAGGCCAGCACTTATTACAGGAAAACTCCACCCAAAAATGATACTTTTGGTATGTTTCATTCGTCAATCGTTGACATAACTTGATTGTTGACAAGCAAAACATGGACTTTCAAGATATGTAACTTTCAAAATAGAGAAATCATCCCCATATGATGCATTTAGCTGGGGCTTAAGGTTAGGAGTTAGGTTAAAGGGTTAAGGGTTTAAGGTTAGGGGAAGGGTTAGCTAAAAGGGTTAAGGTTAGGATTAGGGTTAGGGGAAAGGTTAGGTAAAAGGGTTAAGGTTAGAGTTGGGTTTAGGTTTAGCTAATATGCTAAGTAGTTGCAAAGTAGCTAAAAAGTAGTTAGTAGTTGCAAAGTAGCTAAAAAGTAGTTAGTAGTTGCAAAGTTGCTATAATGCTAAAGTCGTCTGTGATGAGATTCGAACACGCTATCTTTGGGTTGCTAGACGTTCAACAAAAAGCAGTTCTTCACCTCATATCTTTTATACAACATTTGAGCATTTAGCCCAATCGTTCTAAGAACCGTCAGATCATCACTAATTAGGAGAATGTCAATAAATGATAGATTCCTATTTCCACCTTCTCTAAAGGTAACGTTAATAGCTAAACTCTCAGAACTAAGTTATTATAGAGGAAGGACACTGGTGCAGAGAGGAAATGTTGTGAAAAACTATCTGGGTGGAACATGAGTGTTTTCCCAAGGCACATGTTGCCCCCTTCTATATCAGGCTCAAAACAAGTAGATCAGTTATTCAGTTTGTAGGAGGATAGAAAAACAGGAAAGAACGGTTGGCACAAGTGGTTGTGTCTGAAACAGATGTACAGTTCTGCCCACGCTGGAGTATGGGGTGATTCTGACAGTGTAAATTATCTGTGGTAAACCACAATTAACTTTACACTATATGTTTCTGCCCTTCTCCCTTTCCCGCCTACATTATAAATGTTAGTTAACCCACTATAAATTTTCCATGAAACCCCATAAAAAAACACTCAGGAGATACAGCACTCTTAGAACATGACAACAACAAAACAACATCAACTTGAGTTTATTAGCAGTTGCTTTGGAAGACCAATACAGAGTAGCCTGAAGATACAGTACAGTGTTATTACATAGTACACCTCACATTCATCTCTACAAATCAGTTGTTCTTTCAAATCCTTCTGTTAGTCCACAGAAATAAACAGCCATGTCATTCTCTTCAGATCCATGGATCAGTAACTGATGCTGGTGAAGTGGCCTGCTATCATTGGTCTGGACAGTGATCTTGTCGGGATGGAAGCCATGGCCGTAGTGCACACGGGAGGTGTTGGTCAGACGGTAGCTGAGTACCAGTTCAGGCCTCTCTCCTTGACTCTGCTTGTACCAGCTCACAGTGGCAATGCTACAGTTAGTGGACAGAGCGCAGTCCAGAGTGGCATCCTCGCCCACTTTCACTGATAAGCTCTTCAGTGATACACCCAGGGACTCATCCAAACGTACACCTGTAGAAAGTCACAGGAGGCAAATCATATAAGGCTACAGACAGTGGCCCGGTCCAGATACAAGCCCTAATAACTAGTTCCTCAAGTCAATTCTGATTCAAAAATGCATTCCATTTCATAATGTCTTGATATGCCTACTGAACTGTCACCGCAACAAAGTGTCACGGTTACTGAAGGATTGTACCAGGACAATTGTAACTGACAGTAAAGCATTTAAATGCATTGAGGAACACAACCAACAAAACACTCAATGAGGTTATATCAAATGTTTAATATCTTTAACCATTGTTATCGTAAAATGTACTTACCATTCAGTATGATTGACAAGCACAACATGATTCTCGTTGTCACTTTCATGGCCGGATGCAGTGCTCGATTCTGTGAGATGATGAAAAGGAAGCTTTTGGTCCGACTCCCTCGTACACTCTGCTTGAGGTTTGTCTGGGGAGAAGTAGGCTGTGTTTGTTGGTCCAACTGAGTCTCACAGAGGAACTGCCTTCCAACACGTTGTGCACAAACTCATCAGACCATTTCAATCTCAGATGTGTCACAGTCTACAAAGGCAGCATTACCTTAACAGGCTGACCACTCCGCTCGCGTCGCAAAAATTATTTAGGAATCCATGTTATTCAATTATTGCACCCACACTGCTCGCGCATGTCAACGAGCGGCTGCGTTGTCAAGGGCTAAAATAGAAGTCATTCCTATTTTTGACGCAGATCGCGCTGCAAGTCCTGCCTCTCCCATCTCCTCATTGGTTTATAGAAGCAGGTACCGACGTGCCATCTCCTCATTGGTTATACCCACATGGGTGATTGAAAGATGAACTGTTTTGCCGGTAGTCGTGGTAATACTATGAAAGTTTAGATGCCAATCACCATATAAGTTAAAAAATGAAAAAGCCTGGAAGGAGGAGAGATGACTAGAAACGATTTGGTTGGCTGTTTTATGTGTGGATTAATTGTCGGAGTAGAGGACCTTGTGCATTTCAGGTAAGATAACAACTCAATGTTTATATCCCAGGACAAATTAGCTAGCAACAGCAAGCTAGCTAAATAGCACAAATTAGCTAGCAAGTGCAAGCTAACTAGTTAAATTGCCACAAATGTTTAATGCTTTTCGACCTGTCCCCAAATTAACGTCATTGGTTCAGAGTTTGTTTTGATATTTTAACCTGCGTGTCGTGATCACGTTTGGTGTAGGGGGACAACATAAATTTATGCACGATGGCGCACGCGCGCAGCCGGTTTGGATTCCGTGTTAGGCTCCCAAATGTACTGCATTGTCTATTGGGATTTGTGGGAAATGGCCACACAGAGGACTGTGAGTGACCTACAATGTGAGTAGGCCAACAACTGTATGTCCGGCGAAAGATTTGGATTCCATCTCTCATGCAACATAATTGCCCCAAACTTACAAAAAGGCACAAACAGTAACATCCCTCGTTTCTCAAGCAAAGGTCTTTTAAGGGAGTATGTGAGCACAGACGTTCACTTCGCCTAGCCGAGTTCTACTAGGAGCAAACTGAACCGATGTATGAGGACGCCTTAAGACAGTGCAGGTATCAGGAGTCGACATTTACATAGATCAGGGTTGAGAAAGTGTGTCACAGTGTGTGTCGGCTTTTGTACCAGGCTACCTCTAACACACCTGATTCACCTAATCACGGTCTGCAATTAAAACCACTATTATGAATCAGGTGCGTTTGTGCTGGGTTGGAACAGAATCATGCAGGCAGCCTCACAGGACAGCACAGGAGTTGCTCACCCCTGATACACATTCCTCTGCATAGTAGAGAATATTTCAATACTCTCTCAGCTGATAGGTTTGACGAACCAAGCTAATGTTCTCATTCCCATTCATCCTCTACAGTTCAGTCCTGAGAAGCCTGTGAGATCAGAGACTGAAGAAGCCGTCCCTTGAAGACAAGGTCCACGGTGTCGTCCTTGTAGTGGATTCTTCTAAAAGGTGTCCAGCTACAACAAAGGCTTAGGCACCACCTGCCAACAGCCCAGAGAACACATCAGTGACCTGGGTGAGCAAAAGCAGAAGCGTTTCAGCAATGGCAGTAATGGTTGTTGTGTAAGAACTGTCGATACTCTGAGGTCAATTGACAGCGTGAGAAACAAATGTGTTTTGTAGGTGTGCATCAAGTGGCATTGCGGACACGTGCATCAGGTGTGTCAGGAAACCGACCATGACGAAAACATTTAGCAGACAGCACTCTCTATAAACCCCTTATTGATGAGTTAGTCATTAGTTATTTGAATATCTGGAATGTACACACTGGAATGTAGTTCTACTGTGAACATCCTCAGCTGACTTCTCTCTGTGTGTGTGTGTGTGTGTGTGTGTGTGTGTGTGTGTGTGTGTGTGTGTGTGTGTGTGTGTGTGTGTGTGTGTGTGTGTGTGTGTGTGTGTGTGTGTGTGTATGACCAAGGCTGGGGCTCTGCTTGGCATGTCCACCTCCTACATTGTCCCAGTGAAGAACTACTCGTATGAGCTGGAAGTTGATGAGAACACAGACATCCTTCTGCTCAGTGCAGTGGCCCACATCCTGCAATATGTAGACCTGCACTTCCGGGACAGTGCAGGGACAGAGCCTAAACTGTCTCTTTAATCAAGGCTGTGAAATGCTGTCTAATATAAAAATGCATGACATGAGCTTATATTGTTTCATTATTTGTTTCTGCTATTGTTAACTTGTTAATTAGTCATTTACAGAAGTCTTGCTTTGAGGAAACCAAATGTGTAGGAGACATTCTGACCTGTGTATACGTTGTCTTTCTAGAGATGTTTTTGCCTGTTTTGTCCACTAGGGGCACTCTCACATGGGGTTATGGGTCACTGGTGACGTGTATATAGGTTCAAAGGTGACCAAAGTGTTAGCACAGGTGAGGGATGGAGGCGTTCGACGGGTGCAGGGCCAATCTGTCTTGGATGAACAGGGGGCGAGGTTTGTGTCTTCTTCATCAGACAAAAACAAGACCAACTCCATCCTCTTCCTCGGCAGGTTTTCCTCTCCTCAGTAGAATAATAAGCGTAGAGATCCGAGTTCACTAAGCCAAATAAGAAATATTGTCTAAGGGCTATATTCAATCAGTTCCACCCTAACCCGCAATAACCGACAATCAGTTTCAATGGGCGAGTTCGTTTTGCACCACCCCGTCCATTGGTTGTAAAATTAAATCTCCACCCACCCGGGGCACTAGTCATGCAAAATGAACTTGCTCATTGTTTTTATTTATGCGATGTCGGAAGTGTAACATGCTGACCAAAATGGATGTTGATTGTGTACCGCCACACCAGACACGACTAGGACACGCAGGTTGAAATATCAAAACAAACTCTGAACCAATTATATTAATTTGGGGACAAGTCGAAAAGCATGAAACATTTATGGAAATTCAGCTAGCTAGCTTGCTGTTGCTAGCTAATTTGTCCGGGGATATAAACATTGGGATGTTATTTTACCTGAAATGTACAAGGTCCTCTACTCTGACAATTAATCCACAGATAAAACAGTAAACCGAATTCCTTTCTCGTCATCTCTCCTCGGGCTTCTTTTTTACTTCTTTGGACTTTATATGGCGGTTGACAACCAACTTTACGGTGCATTACTACAACTGACTGGAGTGTGGACGTCAGTTCATCTTTCAATCACCCACGTGGGAATATGCTCCTAAACACCAATGAGGAGACGGCACATAGGTATATGCTCCTAAAAACCAATGAGGACATGGGAGAGGCCGGACTTGCAGTGCATTGAGCGTCACAAATAGAACCTATTTCTATTTTAGCGCCTGGCCATGCAGACGCTCGCTGAGGCGCGTGAGCAGTGTGGGTGCAATGATTGAAGAACATTGTATGTGTACATTTATTTTGCTGTGGTCAGCATGTGACTGAATTGGAGCTGTTACATCAGCAAGCAGCTCCCAGCGTTATACCTATTGTGGACATTGCCACTGGATGCGCTGAGTCTTATTAGTAATAATCCCATGCAGTCTTGTTACAAGTTCAAACAATGTGTGTTCTAATCTACACCTTGTTTAGACTGATATTAATCCATATGATTTTGTTTAATGTTGTGTTTAGAGTACAACTTCAACTGTCTAACCAATACTAGAATGGCATTTCTACGGTCTATTTGCACAGCTCTCTGCGTGAGGATCTGTCTTCAAGTCTCCAGTGGGTGGTTAAGTCCCTTCCATCGATGTAATCAAACAGATGGGGAATGCAATTTCAGAATTTAAGTAGATATTCTAAACAAAGTGTTTTGATAACTATCAAGTGTAATACTTCCATGTAGAATAAACCATCATGCACATAGTACTGTAGCAACTGTAGCAAGTACTGTAGTGTTCTGCTAATATAACAATGTGCAAATATTACACTTGTCTAGTGGTGTAAAGTACTTACAGTTGAAGATGGAAGTTTACATTCACTTAGGTTGGAGTCATTAAAACTTGATTTTCAACCACGCCACACATTTCTTGTTAACAAACTATAGTTTTGGCAAGTCGGTTAGGACATCTACTTTGTGCATGACACAAGTAATTTTTCCAACAATTGTTTACAGACAGATTATTTCACTGTATCACAATTCCAGTGCGTCAGAAGTTTACATACACAAAGTTGACTGTGCCTTTAAACAGCTTGGAAAATTCCAGAAAATTATGTCACGGCTTTAGAAGCTTCTGATAGGCTAATTTACATCATTTGAGTCAATTGGAGGAGTACCTGTGGATGTATTTCAAGGTCTACCTTCAAACTCGGTGCCTCTTTGCTTGACATCTTGGGAAAATCAAAAGAAATCAGCCAAGACCTCTGAAAAATAATGGTAGACCTCCACAAGTCCGGTTCATCATTGGGAGCAATTTCCAAATGCCTGAAGGTACCATGTTCATCTGTACAAACAATAGTATGCAAGTATAAACACCATGGGACCACGCAGCCATCATACTGCTCAGGAAGGAAACACGTTCTGTCTCCTGGAGATGAACATACTTTGGTGTGAAAAGTGCAAATCAATCCCAGAACAACAGCAAAGGACCTTCTGAAGATGCTGGAGGAAACAGGTACAAAAGTATCTATAACCACAGTAAAACGAGTCCTATATCGACATAACCTGAAAGGCCGCTCAGCAAGGAAGAAGCCACTGCTCCAAAACCGCCATAAAAAAGCCAGACTACGGTTTGCAACTGGACATGGGGACAAATGAGAGAAATGTCTTCTGGTCTGATGAAACAAAAATAGAACTGTTTGGCCATAATGACCATCTTATGTTTGGAGGAAAAAGGAGGATGCTTGCAAGCTGAAGAACACCATCCCAACTGTGAAGCACGGGGGTGGCAGCATCATGTTGTGGGGGTGCTTTGCTGCAGGAGGGACAGGTGCACTTCACAAAATAGATGGCATCATGAGGAAAATTATGTGGATATATTGAAGCAACATCTCAAGACATCCGTCAGGAAGTTAAAGCTTGGTCGCAAATGGGTCTTCCAAATGGACATTGACCCCAAGCATACTTCCAAAGTTGTGGCAAAATGGCTTAAGGCCAACAAAGTCAAGGTATTGGAGTGGCCATCACAAAGCCCGGACCTCAGTCCTATAGAAAATGTGTGGGCAGAGCTGAAAAAGCGTGTGCGAGCAAGGAGGCCTACAAACCTGACTCAGTTATACCAGCTCTGTCAGGAGGAATGGGCCAGAATTCACCCAACTTATTGTGGGAAGCTTGTGGAAGGCTACCCGGAACGTTTGACCCAAGTTAAACAATTTAAAGGCAATGATACCAAATACTAATTGAGTGTATGTAAACTTCTGACCCACTAGGAATGTGATGAAAGAAATAAAAGCTGAAATAAATCATTCTCTCTACTATTATTCTGACATTTCACATTCTTAAAATCAAGTGGTGATGCTAACTGACCTAAGACAGGGAATTTTTACTAGGATTAAATGTCAGGAATTGTGAAAAACTGAGTTTAAATGTATTTGGCTAAGGTGTAAGTAAACTTCCGACTTCAACTGTAAGTAGTACTGTCAAGTATTTTTACTTTAGTCGTTTTTGTAGGTATCTGTACTTTAGTATTTATATTTTTGACAACTTTATACTTTTACTTCACTACATTCCTAATGAAAAGTATGTACATTTTACTCCATACTGACACCCAAAAGTACTCATTATATTTGGAAGAAAAAAAATCTAATTCACACACTTATCAAGAGAACATCCCTGATCATCCCTACTGCCTCTGATCCGGCAGACTCACTAAACACATGCTTAGTTTGTAAATTATGTCTGAGGGTGAGAGCATGCCCCTGGCTATCCGTAAATAAAAATAACAAGAAAATGGTGCTGTCTGGTTTGTAAGGAATTTGAAATGATTTAGACTTTTACTTTTGATACCTATGTATATTTTAGCGTTTACTTTTGATACTTAAACATATTTCAAACCAAGTAATTTTAAGACTTTTACTCAAGTAGATTTTTCCTGGGTGACTTTCACTTTAGTCATTTTCTGTTAAGGGATCTTTACTTTTACTCAAGTATGACAATAGGGTACATTTTCCACCACTGCACTTGTCTTTCATCTTTTATTGTCATTCACAGCCGATACAGATAGTGTTCCTATCAACATGTCTGCTGGTGCTGGGGCTACATTGCCAAACATATCAGTCATCATACCTTCTTGTATGGTGTCCCATATACCCCCGCCCCCTATTGATAGTACCATATATTCAGTATATTGTTTGTCTGTAAATTCTGTTTATTGTGGCAGCACTCTTTCACAGAGTCAAATTCCTGTGCATGCAAATGTATTTGCCGAATAATTGTGATTCTGATTTGGATACTAAACATTTTTTTTTTTTTTTTTCAAAACAGAGGCAGGGCGTCCGGTTTTGTTATTGTTTCAATTCTAGCTTTAACCATTTCGGGAAATTAAATATTGGTTTGCATGTCTGAACTCCCCTTAGTTTTTCCCCTCAAAGAACATGTGTCCTTCTGTACAAAAAAAAGTTGAATGATAGGAAGAGACCGAAAAATATATATATATATTTCTATATTTGTTTTCTGTATTTAAATGAACTACAACTTATCAGCCCTTATAAACCCTTTTTAATGCACAATAGACGCTTCAGAAATCATTCAGAAGCAAAGGGTTTATGCCACATTTGGCAAAGCACCAGATATATAAGAACCAAATATCACACAATGTACACTGAGTGTACAAAACATTAAAAACACCTGCTCTTTCCATGACAGACTGATCAGGTGAATCCAGGTGAAAGCTATGATCCCTTTTTGATGGCACTTGTTAAATCCACTTCAATCAGTGTAGATGATGGGAAGGATTTTTAAGCCTTGAGACAATTGAGCCATGGATTGTCTGTGTGCCATTCAGAGTGTAAATGGATAAGACAAAATATTTAAGTGCCTTTGAACATGGTATGGTAGTAGATGCCAGGTGCACTGGTTTGAGTGTGTCAAGAACTGCAACGCTGCTGGGTTTCTCATGCTCAACAGTTTCCTGTGTGTATCAAGAATGGTCCACCACCCAAAGTTTATCCAGCCAACTTGACATAACTGTGGAAAGCATTGGAGTCAACATGGGCCAGCATCCCTGTGGAACACTTTTGACACCTTTGTAGAGTCCATGCCCTGACAAATTGAGATGTTCTGAGGGCAAAAGGGGGTGCAACTCAAAATTAGGAAGGTGCTCCAAATGTTTTGTACAATTACATTATTTTGTTTTGTCAAGCATTTATGTAGTGCTTATGAACTTTAGAATGGCTCATATGAAGCCTTTATACGTTGGAGTTCATCATATCCACCAGATGGAATGTAAGGAAAGTCATCCCTGAATACTATAATATGGGACTAAATGCTTTTTTCTGTAGTGAAGAAGAAGAACAACACCAGAAAGCATATTGGAAGTGTAACCTTAGTATGGCAGTGTGGCGCAAGGATAAAACCAGATAATAACCTCTCCCTCCTTTGTCTTGATCACGTTGAGGGAGAGGTTGGTATCCTGGCACCACACTTCCAGGTCTCTGAACTCCTCCCTATAGGCTGTCTCATCATTGTCGGTGATCAGGCCTTCCACTGTTGTGTCGTCAGGAAACTTAATGATGGTACTGGAGTCGTACTTGGCCATGCAGTCATGGGTGAACAGGAAGTACATGAGGGGACTGAGCACGCACCCCTGAGGGGCCCACGTGTTGAGGATCAGTGTGGCAGATGTGTTGTTACCTACCCTTACCACCTGGGGGCAGCCCGTCAGGAAGTCCAGGATCCAGTTGCAGAGGGAGGTATTTAGTCCCAGGGTCCTTAGCTTAGTGATGAGCTTTGAGGGCACTATGGTGTTGAACGCTGAGCTGTAGTCAATGAATAGCATTCTCATGTAGGTGGTCCTTTGGTCTAGGTGGGAAAGGTCAGTGTGGAGTGCAATAGAGATTGCATCATCTGTGCATCTGTTGGGGCGGTATGCAAATTGGAGTGAGTCTAGGGTTTCTGGGATAATGGTGGTGATGTGAGCCATGACCAGACATTCAAAGCACTTCATGTCTACAGATGTGAGTGCAACGGGTCGATAGTCATTTAGGCAGGTTACCTTGATGTTCTTGGGCAAAGGGATTATGGTGGTCTGCTTGAAACATGTTGGTATTACAGACTGTCAGGGACAGGTTGAATATGTCAGTGAAGACACTTCTAGTTGATCAGCGCATGCTTGGAGTACACGTCCTGGTAATCCGTCTGGCCCTGCGGCCTTGTAAATGTTGACGCGTTTGAAGGTCTTACTCACGTCGGCTACGGAGAGCGTGATCAAATAGTCATCCGGAACAACTGATGCTCTTATGCATGCTTCAGTGTTGCTTGCCTCGAAGCAAGTATAGAAGTAATTTAGCTCGTCTGGTAGGCTTGTGTCACTGGGCAGCTCACGGTTGTGCTTCCCTTTGTAGCCCGTAATAGTTTGCAAGCCATGCCACATCCGACGAGCGTCAGAGCCGGTGTAGTACGATTCAATCTTAGTCCTGTATTGATGGTTCATCGGAGGGCATAGCAGGATTTCAAATAAGTGTCGGGTTAGAGTCCCGATCCTTGAAAGCGGCAGCGCTACCCTTTAGCTCAGTGCGGATGTTGCCTGTAATCCATGGCCTCTGGTTGGGGTATGTACGTATGGTCACTGTGGGGACAACGTCATCGATGCACTTATTGATGAAGTCAGTGACTGATGTGGTGTACTCCTCAATGCCATCAGAAGAATCCCAGAACATATTCCAGTCTGTGCTAGCAAAACAGTTCTGTAGCTTAGCATCTGCGTCATCTGACCACTCCGTATTGAGTGAATCACTGGTACTTCCTGCTTTAGTTTTTGCTTGTAAGCAGGACTCAGGAGTATAGCTTATGTTCAGATTTGCCAAATGGCGGGCGAGGGAGAGCTTTGTACGTGTCTCTGTGTGTGGAGTAAAGGCGGTCTAGAGTTTGTTTCCCCCTCTGGGTGTACATGTAACATGCTGGTAGAAATTAGGTAAAACGGATTTAAGTTTGCCTGCATTAAAGTCCCCGGTCACTAGGAGCGCGGCTTCTGGATGAGCATTTTCTTGTTTGCTTATGGCCTTATACAGCTCGTTGAGTGCGGTCTTAGTGCCAGCATCTGTTTGTGGTGATAAATAAACAGCTACAAAAAATATAGATGAAGACCCTTAGTAAATAGTGTGGTCTACATCTTATCATGAGATACTCTACCTCAGGCAAGCAAAACCTTGAGACTTCCTTAATATTCGTTATTTACAAATAGACACAGACCGCCACCCCTGTCTTACTGGAGGCAGCTCTTCTATCTTGCCTATGCAGCGTAAACCCCACCAGCTGTATGTTATCCATGTCATCGTTCAGCCACGACTTGGTGAAACATAAGATATTACAGTTTTTAATGTCCCATTGGTAGGATAGTCTTGATCGGAGCTCATCCATTTTATTATCCAATGATTGCGCGTTGGCTAATAGGACTGATGGTAGAGGCGGATTACTCACTCGCCGTCGGATCCTTACAAGGCACCCCAACCTACGTCCCCAATGTCTCTTCTCTTCTTCATGCAAATGACAGGGATTTGGGCCTGTCGGGTGTCTGAAGTAAATCCTTCGCATACGACTCTTTTAAAGATTTTTTGTTGTTGTCCATTACAAGGTGTGTAATTGCTGTCCTGATATCCAGAAGCTATTTTCGGTCATAATAGACGATGGCAGAAATATCATGTACAAAATAAGTTACAAATAACATGAAAAAACACACAATAGCACAATTGGTTAGGAGCCCGTAAAACGGCAGCCATCTCCTTCAGCGCCATCTAATCAATCACATTACCACAGCTACTACATTACCATAAGACTCAGATGCAGACAGTTAGAAATAAAAGTTAATTTACAAAACAGGTGGCAGGCAAACGACAGGTCGAGGGCAGGCAGAGGTCAGTAATCCAGAGCAGTGTCCGAGAGGTATAGAACAACAGGCAGGCTCAGGGTCAGGGCAGTCAGAATGGTAAAAAGAAAACAGAAAACAGGGACTAGAGCGAAAACAGGCATTACACAAGGGTGTCCGCTGCCACCATATCTATTTGTTATGGCCATCGAAATGCTTGCTATTAAAATCAGATCCAATAACAACATTAGAGGATTAGAAATCCAAGGCTTAAAAACAAAAGGTGCCCATGTATGACTCAAATGGTATATTAAGTCCGCAAGCTAGATCTCTGCAATGTCTCATTGAAGATCTAGATAACTTTTCTGTACTCTCTGGACTAAAACCTAATTATTTTAAGTGTACAATATTACGTATTAGATCTTTAAAAAATACAACTTTTACATTACTCTGCATTTTACCTATAAAATGGGCTGAGGGTTAAGTAGACATACTTGGTATTCATATCACAAAAGATATAAATAAGCTCTCCGTCATTGAATTTCAATAGAAAACTTGTCTATTTTTAAAAGATCCTGCAACCATGGAGAGGTAAATACCTGCCTATTTATTGAAAAATTGCCCTGATTAACTCCTTAGTCATATCTCAGTTTACTCACTTATGGCGCTGCCTAATCTGATGATTCGTTTTTCAAATCATATGAGCAAAAAATATTTCGCTTTATCTGGAATGCTAAACCAGACAAAATAAAGCGTGCCTATCTATATAATGAATATGAATTGGGTGGGTTGAGAGTATTAAATATAAAACGCATTAAACCTCTCTCTAAAAGCTTAACTTATTCGAAAGTTTTACTTGATCCCTAAATGGTTCTCAAGTAGATTACTAAGAAAATCTCATCCATTGTTTAAAAATTGCCTTTTTGCCTTTGTTCAGATTACCATGTCTCATTTTTGATGAATTGAAAATGATACTTTTTTCTAAGTATCTAAATTTTTCAAACAAGCATTGCAGAGCTGGCTGCAATTTCAATTTCATCCCCCTGAAAAGACAGAACAAATATTACAACAAATGGCTGAACTCAAATATACTGGTTGATAAAATATCTGTATTTATGGGAAAGGGTATTTTGTTCTTAAATTATATTGTAAATTGGAATGGTTGAGGTATGTCTTTCATGGATTATCATAATTGTATGGGAAGGTCTGTTTAATCCAAGAGTACAACCAATTGACTACAGCATTACCCCAAAAATGGAGGAGGCAGGTAGCAGCAGGAGGAGGTAGAGAACTGGTCTGTCTGCCCGATATAAAGGATAAAAACTTGCGGAGGAATAAAAATAGCATAAATAGGAAAGTATATTAGTTTCATTTGAGGACCAGGATGTTGACAACTGTGCCATACAGATTGCAAAATAGATGGGAAGAGATTTTTGATGTACCGATTCTATGGTACAGGGTGTATGAGTTGATATATAAAATGACGCAAGATTCAAGACATCATGCTTTTCAGCTAAAATGATTATATAGAATTCTTGCCACCAACAAAATGTTGAATATTTGGGGCATAAAATCATCGAAGCTCTGCAGATTTTGTTGTGAGGATCCAGAATCAATAGACCATTTATTTCGGTATTGCCCTGTTTCTGGTCTCAGGTTCAGGAATGGCTGGAAATGCATAACATTGATCTAAAATTGACCCTAGAAATAGTACTGTTAGGAGATTGGACAGACCGGATCAGTCAATTACTAATATACTAATACTCTTTGTAAAAGTATTTTTCTTCAACTCGCAATCTGTGGATTCTATTCGATTAGATAGATTGAAATTGTACGTTAAATATCCCAGCATAGTTGAAAGATATATGTTGCGTAGAAATCTGAAGAGGGTTGCCAGCAGAGATAGGTGGGATGGGCTGAGGGAAGGGATGTGGAATTGGAGACAAGTGGGAGTGGAGTTGCTGGGCAGGAGATAGAATGATGGTCAAATATAAAAGTATAAAAAATAAAGTCAAAATATAACTATGAATAAAATATGACTTCCGGCGCCGACAGAGATGGCCGCCTCGCTTCGCGTTCCTAGGAAACTATGCAGTATTTTGTTTTTTTATGTGTTATTTCTTACATTGTTACCCCAGGTAATCTTAGGTTTTATTACATACAGTCGGGAGGAACTATTGGATATAAGAGCAACGTCAACTCACCAACATTACGACCAGAAATAGGACTTTTCCGAATCGGATCCTCTGTTTGGCCTACCACCCAGGACAATGGAACGGATACCAGCCGGCGACCCAAAACAACGACGCCATAGAAGGGGCAGACGGAGCGGTCTTCTGGTCAGGCTCCGTAGACGGGCACATCGCGCACCGCTCCCGAGCATACTACTCGCCAATGTCCAGTCTCTTGACAACAAGGTAGATGAAATCCGAGCAAGGGTAGCATTCCAGAGAGACATCGAGACTGTAACGTTCTTTGTTTCACGGAAACATGGCTCACTCGAGACACGCTATCTGAGTTGGTACAGCCACCTGGTTTCTTCACGCATCGTGCCGACAGAAACAAGCATCTCTCTGGTAAGAAGAAGGGCGAGGGTGTATGCCTTATGATTAACGAGACGTGGTGTGATCATAACAATATACAGGAACTCAAGTCCTTTTGTTCAACTGACTTAGAATTCCTCACTATCAAATGCCGAACGCATTATCTACCAAGAGAATTTTCTTCGATCATAATCACAGTCGTGTATATCCCCCCAACCAGACACATCGACGGCCCTGAAAGAACTTCATTGGACTCTATGTAAACTGGAAACCACATATCCTGAGGCTGCATTTATTGTAGCCGGGGATTTTAACAAGGCTAATCTGAAAACAAGGCTCCCCAAATTCTATCAGCATATCGATTGTGCTACCAGGGGTAGCAAAACCCAAGACCACTGTTATTCTAACTTCCGCGACGCATATAAGGCCCTCCCCCGCCCTCCCTTCGGAAAAGCTGACCACGACTCCATTTTGTTGCTCCCAGCCTATAGACAGAAACTAAAACAGGAAGCTCCCGCCCTCAGGTCTGTTCAACGCTGGTCCAACCAATCGGATTCCACGCTTCAAGATTGCTTCAATCACGTGGACTGGGATATGTTCCGCATTGCGGCGAACAACAACATTGACGAATATGCTGATTTGGTGTGTGAGTTCATTAACAAGTGCATCGGTGATGTTGTACCCACAGCGTCTATTAAAACATTCCCCAACCAGAAACCGTGGATTGATGGCAGCATTCGCGCAAAACTGAACGCGCAAACCACTGCTTTTAAAATCAGGGCAAGGTGACCGGTAACATGACCGAATACAAACAGTGTAGCTATTCCCTCCGCAAGGCAATCAAACAAGCTAAGCGTCAGTACAGAGACAAAGTGGAGTCGCAATTCAACGGCTCAGACGTGAGAGGTATGTGGCAGGGTCTACAGTCAATCACGGACTACAAAAGACAAACCAGCCCCGTCGCGGATCACAATGCCTTGCTCCCAGACAGACTGAACAACTTTTTTGCTCGCTTTGAGGACAATACAGTGCCACTGACACGGCCCGCTACCAAAACCTGCGGGCTCTCCTTCACTGTAGCCAACGTGAGTAAAACATTTAAACGTGTTAACCCTCGCAAGGCTGCAGGCCCAGACGGCATCCCCGGCCACATCCTCAGAGCATGCGCAGACCAGCTGGCTGGTGTGTTTACAGACATATTCAATCACTCCTTATCCCAGTCTGCTGTCCCCACCATTGTTCCTGTTCGCAAGAAAGCTAAGGTAACTGAGCTAAATGACTACCGCCCTGTAGCACTCACTTCCGTCATCATGAAGTGCTTTGAGAGACGAGTCAAGGACCATATCACCTCCACGCTACCTGACAATAGGTCCACAGACGACGCAATCGCCATCACACTGCACACTGCCCTAACCCATCTGGACAAGAGGAATACCTATGTAAGAATGCTGTTCATCGATTACAGCTCAGCATTTAACACCATAGTACCCTCCAAACTCGTCATTAAGCTCGAGACCCTGGGTCTCGACCCCGCCCTGTGCAACTGGGTCCTGGACTTCCTGACGGGCTGCCCCCAGGTGGTGAGGGTAGGTAACAACATCTCCACCCCGCTGATCCTCAACACTGGGTCCCCACAAGGGTGCATTCTCAGCCCTCTACTGTACTCCCTGTTCACCCATGACTGCGTGGCCATGCACACCTCCAACTCAATCAAGTTTGCAGACGACACTACAGTGGTAGGCTTGATTACCAACAACGACGAGACGGCCTACAGGGAGGTGGTGAGGGCCTCGGAGTGTGGTGTCAGGAAAATAACCTCACACTCAATGTCAACGAAACAAAGGAGATGATCGTGGACTTCAGGAAACGGCAGAGGGAGCAGCCCCCTATCTACATTGACGAGACAGTAGTGGAGAGGGTGGAGCGTTTTAAGTTCCTAGGCGTACACATCACGGACAAACTGAAATGGTCCACCCACACAGACAGCGTGGTGAAGAAGGCGCAGCAGTGCCTCTTCAACCTCAGGAGGCTAAAGAAATTCGGCTTGTCACCAAAAACACTCAAACTTTTGCAGATGCACAATCGAGAGCATCCTTTCGGGCTGTATCACCGCCTGGTACGGCAGCTGCTCCGCCCATAACCAGAAGGCTCTCCAGAGGGTAGTGAGGTCTCCACAACGCATCACCGGGTGCAAACTACCTGCCCTCCAGGACACCTACACCACCCGATGTCACAGGAAGGCCAAAAAGATCATCAAGGACAACAACCACCCGAGCCACTGCCTGTTCACCCCGCTATCATCCAGAAGGCGAGGTCAGTACAGGTGCATCAAAGCGGGGGCCGAGAGACTGAAAAACAGCTTCTATCTCAAGGCCATCAGACTGTTAAACAGCCATCACTAACATTGAGTGGCTGCTGCCAACATACTGACTCAACTCCACCCACTTTAATAATGGAAGAATTGATGTAATCAATTTATCACTAGCCACTTTATATTATATAATGTTTACTTACCCTACATTACTCATCTCTTATGTATACACTGTACGCTATACCATCTACTGCATCTTGCTATCTGATGTAATTAAATGTATCACTAGCCACTTTAAACAATGGCACTTTATATAATGTTTTCATACCCTACATTGCTCATCTCATATGTATATACTGTACTCTATACCATCTACTGCATCTTGCCTATGCCGTTCGGCCATCACGCATTTATATATTTTTATGTACATATTCGTATTCATTCCTTTACACTTGTGTGTATAAGGTAGTTGTTGTGAAATTGTTAGGTTATATTACTTGTTAGATATTACTGCATGGTCGGAACTAGAAGCACAAGCATTTCGCTACACTTGCATTAACACCTGCTAACCATGTGTATGTGACAAATACATTTGATTTGATTTGATTTTGATTTAATAGAAAGTACGTTTGAATGACACTGGGGGGGCAGTGTTTTTACAGCTAATGCCGTTTTGCCTGAGGCTAATGCCGTACAGGTGTTTGTACACATGCATATACACACATACACGGACACACATGTAAATAGTGCCAGACATGCACTCAAAACATATGCAGTTGTAGCTTGTTGTTATGATTTTAGTTGTCCTTGATGTCCTTTGTTTTTTTTTAATTGTTGTTTTCTGTTTTCCTTTTTAGTTAATTTTCTTGGTTGTTGGTGCATGGGGGGGGGGGGTTCTTGGCGGGTGGGGAGTGGAATTCATTTCATTTTTTTCATTTTTTTTCTTGGGGGTGTACTGTGGGAGGGGTCTCAGATGGTTCAGGGGCAGCTATTGGGGAACTGTTAGGGGGGATCTTGGAGGGTTCAGGTCCTCGTTTTTGGCCTTGTGGGAGATCTGTCGAGATATGCCCTTGAGCAGGGCATTGACTCTGGATACTTCTGTGTGTCGCTCTGAATGGGAGTCTGTTGGATGACTGGTTTGGTGTAGTTGTTGAGCGGCTTCACTGCAAGTATATTGTATGTTTTGGATTCAATAATAAAAATCAGGAGTACGGGGAAAAACGCTGGTAGGCTTGACGAGACAAGGCGAACTGGCAACAGACAAACAGAGAACACAGGTATAAATGCACCGGGGATAATAGGGAAGATGGGCGACACCTGGAGGGGGGTGGAGACAAGCACAAAGACAGGTGAAATAGATCAGGGTGTGACACACATCATTGTGATTGTTCTGATTACATGGGGATAGGTGAAAAGCCCAAGTTTCATTCATATGTTAAGTGTTTGCTTTGCATCAAACTAAAGACTCCACCACTTTATACTAGCTGATCCTACAGATGTAGGATCTTCATTTGATCACTCTTTTGTTGCTGAGAATAAATTTTCCTGCACAGCAAGAAGTGCAAACTTTTAGTGTATGAGGTTTAAAAAGGCTTCTAAAGTATTACATTTTACATTTACATTTTAGTCATTTAGCAGACGCTCTTATCCAGAGCGACTTACAAATTGGTGCATTCACCTTATGATATCCAGTAGAACAACCAAATTTACAATAGTACATCTAAATCTTTTAAGGGGGGGGGGTTAGAAGGATTACTTTGTCCTATCCCAGGTATTCCTTAAAGAGGTGGGGTTTCAGGTGTCTCCGGAAGGTGGTGATTGACTCCGCTGTCCTGGCGTCGTGAGGGAGCTTGTTCCACCATAGGGGTGCCAGAGCAGCGAACAGTTTTGACTGGGCTGAGCGGGAACTGTGCTTCCTCAGAGGTAGGGGGGCCAGCAGGCCAGAGGTGGATGAGCGCAGTGCCCTCGTTTGGGTGTAGGGACTGATCAGAGCCTGAAGGTACGGAGGTGCCGTTCCCCTCACGGCTCCGTAGGCAAGCACCATGGTCTTGTAGCGGATGCGAGCTTCAACTGGAAGCCTGTGGAGAGAGCGGAGGAGCGGGGTGACGAGAGAGAACTTGGGAAGGTTGAACACCAGACGGGCTGCGGCGTTCTGGATGAGTTGTAGGGGTTTAATGGCACAGGCAGGGAGCCCAGCCAACAGCGAGTTGCAGTAATCCAGATGGGAGATGACAAGTGCCTGGATTAGGACCTGCGCCGCTTCCTGTGTGAGGCAGGGTCGTACTCTGCAAATGTTGTAGAGCATGAACCTACAGGATCGGGTCACCGCCTTGATGTTAGTGGAGAACGACAGGGTGTTGTCCAGGGTCACGCCAAGGTTCTTAGCACTCTGGGAGGAGGACACAATGGAGTTGTCAACCGTGATGGCGAGATCATGGAACGGGCAGTCCTTCCCCGGGAGGAAAAGCAGCTCCGTCTTGCCGAGGTTCAGCTTGAGGTGGTGATCCGTCATCCACACTGATATGTCTGCCAGACATGCAGAGATGCGATTCGCCACCTGGTTATCAGAAGGGGGAAAGGAGAAGATTAATTAAGTGTCGTCTGCATAGCAATGATAGGAGAGACCATGTGAGGATATGACAGAGCCAAGTGACTTGGTGTATAGCGAGAATAGGGAGGGCCTAGAACTGAGCCCTGGGGGACACCAGTGGTGAGAGCACATGGTGCGGAGACAGATTCTTGCCACGCCACCTGGTAGGAGCGACCTGTCAGGTAGGACGCAATCCAAGCGTGGGCCGCACCGGAGATGCCCAGCTCGGAGAGGGTGGAGAGGAGGATCTGGTGGTTCACAGTATCAAAGGCAGCAGATAGGTCTAGAAGGATGAGAGCAGAGGAGAGAGAGTTAGCTTTAGCAGTGCGGAGAGCCTCCCTGACACAGAGAAGAGCATTCTCAGTTGAATGACCAGTCTTATAACCTGACTGATTTAGGTCAAGGTCATTCTGAGAGAGATAGCAAGAGAGCTGGCCAAGGACGGCACGTTCAAGAGTTTTGGAGAGAAAAGAAAGAAGGGATACTGGTCTGTAGTTGTTGACATCGGAGGGATCGAGTGTAGGTTTTTTCAGAAGGGGTGCAACTCTTGCTCTCTTGAAGACGGAAGGGACGTAGCCAGCGGTCAAGGATGAGTTGATGAGCGAGGTGAGGTAAGGGAGAAGGTCTCCGGAAATGGTCTGGAGAAGAGAGGAGGGGATAGGGTCAAGCGGGGAGGTTGTTGGGCGGCCGGCCGTCACATGACGCGAGATTTCATCTGGAGAGAGGGGGAGAAAGAGGTCAAAGCACAGGGTAGGGCAGTGTGAGCAGGACCAGCGGTGTCGTTTGACTTGACAAACGAGGATCGGATGTCGTCGACCTTCTTTTCAAAATGGTTGAAGTGGTAGAAAGTGGCTTTAGCAGCAGAAACAGAAGAGGAAAATGTAGAGAGGAGGGAGTGAAAGGATGCCAGGTCCACAGGGAGGCGAGTTTTCCTCCATTTCCGCTCGGCTGCCCGGAGCCCTGTTCTGTGAGCTCGCAATGAGTCGTCGAGCCACGGAGCAGGAGGGGAGGACCGAGCCGGCCTGGAGGATAGGGGACATAGAGAGTCAAAGGATGCAGAAAGGGAGGAGAGGAGGGTTGAGGAGGCAGAATCAGGAGATAGGTTGGAGAAGGTTTGAGCAGAGGGAAGAGATGATAGGATGGAAGAGGAGAGAGTAGCGGGAGAGAGAGAGAGCGAAGGTTGCGACGGCGCAATACCATCCGAGTAGGGGCAGAGTGAGAAGTGTTGGAGGAGAGCGAGAGGGAAAAGGATACAAGGTAGTGGTTGGAGACTTGGAGGGGAGTTGCAATGAGATTAGTGGAAGAACAGCATCTAGTAAAGATGAGGTCAAGCGTATTGCCTGCCTTGTGAGTAGGGGGGAAGGTGAGAGGGTGAGGTCAAAAGAGGAGAGGAGTGGAAAGAAGGAGGCAGAGAGGAATGAGTCAAAGGTAGACGTGGGGAGGTTAAAGTCACCCAGAACTGTGAGAGGTGAGCCATCCTCAGGAAAGGAACTTATCAAGGCGTCAAGCTCATTGATGAACTCTCCAAGGGTACCTGGAGGGCGATAAATGATAAGGATGTTAAGCTTGAAAGGGCTGGTAACTGTGACAGCATGGAATTCAAAGGAGGCGATAGACAGATGGGTCAGGGGAGAAAGAGAGAATGTCCACTTGGGAGAGATGAGGATTCCAGTGCCACCACCCCGCTGGCCAGATGCTCTTGGGGTGTGCGAGAACACGTGGGCAGATGAGGAGAGAGCAGTAGGAGTAGCAGTGTTATCTGTGGTAATCCATGTTTCCGTCAGCGCCAAGAAGTCGAGGGACTGGAGGGTAGCATAGGCTGAGATTAACTCTGCCTTGTTGGCCGCAGATCGGCAGTTCCAGAGGCTGCCGGAGACCAGGAACTCCACGTGGGTTGTGCGCGCTGGGACCACCAGGTTAGAGTGGCAGCGGCCACGCGGTGTGAAGCGTTTGTATGGCCTGTGCAGAGGGGAGAGAACAGGGATAGACAGACACATAGTTGACAAGCTACAGAAGAGGCTACGCTAATGCAAAGGAGATTGGAATGACAAGTGGACTACACGTCTCGAATGTTCAGAAAGTTAAGCTTACGTTGCAAAAATCTTATTGACTAAAAAGACTAAAATGATACAGTACTGCTGGCTGGTGAAGTAGGCTAGCTAGCAGTGGCTGCGTTGTTGAATTTGTTTGAAAGTGTAGCTGGCTAGGTAACCTCGATAGTTTCAGTACTACACCATTATCATGATACAAAGGCAACTATGTAGCTAGCTAACATAACACTAATCAAGACGTTCCTTTGTAATGTATTTAGTTTCTGCAATGCTGCTCGTCGGTAATAGTTGGCTAGGTTTGGAAGATGGCGTCGCGGGGGACGAAAATAGCTGGCTAGCTAACCTCAATAATTACTCTAAACTACACAATTATCAAACTATGTCAAAGACAACTATGTAGCTAGCTAACACTACACTAGTAAAATCGTTCCGTTGTAATGTATTAGTTTCTTCAGTGCTGCTAGTCGGTAACGGTTGGCTAGCTAGCAGTGGGTTTGATGATGACTAGGTGTGTTGACTAAGTCTGGAGTCTGGGGAACGGGGTCGCGTCGCGGCGGACGAAAATAGCTGGCTAGCTAACCTCGATGATTACTCTAAACTACACAATTATCTTAGATACAAAGACAGCAAAGACAGCTATGTAGCTAGCTAACACTACACTAATCAAATCGTTCGGTTCTAATGTATTAGTTTCTACAGTGCTGCTAGTCGGTAGAAGTTGGCTAGCAGTGTTGACTGAGTTTGGAGAACGCGTCGCGGAGGACGAAAATAGCTGACTAGCTAACCTCAATAATTACTCTAAACTACACAATTATCTTTGATACAAAGACGGCTATGTAGCTAACTAAAAAGAATTGCTCAGATCAAACAAATCAAACCGTTGTAATGTAATGAAATGTAATATTACCTGCGAAGCGAGGTGCGGCACGACTACTCGCTCCAAACCCGGAAGTTCAACTTCGAAAAGTCAGACTTAATTTGCCTTAACAAAAAATGTATCAACCCCTACGAAAATGCCTATTTATTAGAGTCCACGTAATAATTTACATTTCGTGTTGCTGCAAGATTATTTTCCTGCTGTAGCAAAATGGCTCAAAATAAGATCCTACATCTGTATAGTGTTTTCAGTTTTTGGCCAGTCTCATATACCACTCTTTCCCCAGAATATACCCCAGCAAAAAAAGAAAATAGAGCTGAAACTAGAGCTGTCCTATTGGATTAAATTTGACTTGCAAATGCTTCCTTAAAGTTTAAATCGCTAGATGGCAGTATATCACCATAACACTGAAAATAAGTGGCTGATCAAGAGGCGAGTACGTGCTGCTGCTGTATAAGCTGCCCATTAAAGTTACATTTGTTGAACGTTATAGTATTGTCTTCATGCTACTTCTCCACTGTACAACATAACACATCTCAGTCTCATTTTTCAAATATGAACTGTAAACTGCTTTCTGTTGCCATGTCTTGCCTGTGTTTAATGGCCTATACTACAGTATGACAAGCAGTAATGGTAACATTTCATATTAAAACTTAGCTTTGACTTCTCTTAGACACCATTACTATGTCCCTTCAAGGACAGGTGACACATAACAGAGATCTACTGTGTATTGCGGTGTGGTTCCCTGTCCTTGAAGGGAAAAACACAAAAACCACTCTGCCCCAAAACAGTGTGGGACTATATTATTTTGGGGCCTCTTTCAAATGACATCACTGGAAGGCAAGAGCTCCATGGGTGAAACGCAAACAACACCACCCTACCAACGCATAACTCATATCTCCAATATGAAAATAGGAATTTAATATAATGAAATCAAACATGTATGACAAAGCCATAATGTCTAGTTTAGACTGTGACTCAGAGGAAAATAATACATACAGCCTAGTAGTGACTTCATTGAATCTTTATCGTTAGACTTCAAAAATATCACTGTGACACAAAATGTCAACATGACAGTAAAACTTTGACTTTCTGTATTGCTCTTTTTGAAAATTCTCATGTACATTTTACTAATCAATAGAATAGAATGCTTCCGACCTCCCCCTTCTCTCCCGCTAGCTACACCACATGACCAAAAGTGTGTGGTGACCTGCTTGTTAAACATCTAATTCCAAAATCATGGGCATTAATATAGACTCGGTCCACTCTTTGCTGCTATAACAGCCTCCACTCTTCTGGAAAAGCTTTCCACTAGATTTTGGAACATTGCTTCCACTTGCTTCCATTCAGCCACAAGAGCATTAGTGAGGTCGGACAATGATGTTGGGCGATTAGGCCTGGCTTGCAGTCAGCATTCTAATTCATCCCAAAGATGTTCGATGGGGTTGAGGTCAGGCCTCTGTGCAGGACAGTCAAATTCTTCCACACCGATCTTGACAAACCATTTCTGTATGGACCTCACTTTGTCCACGGGGGCATTGTCATGCTGAAACAGGAAAGAGCCTTCCCCAAACGGTTGCCACAAAGTTGGAAGCACAGAATCGTCTAGAATGGCATTGTGTGCTGTAGCATTAAGATTTCCCTTCACTGGAACTAAGGGGCGAATCCCGAACCATGAAAAACAGCCCCAGACCATTATTCCTCCTCCACCAAACTTTACAGTTGGCATTATGCATTCGGGAAGGTAGCGTGTGGCTGAAACAGTCGAATCCACTAATTTGAAGGGATGTCCACATACTTTTGTATAAATAGTGTACTTTGAGACATCTGAAAAAGGGGGAAGTGTTATACAGTACACTTTCATAAAGATGTCCTTTCCCCATCTCAAGAAGACAGTGCAGCGTTGGTCGCTTCATATCAAACCAATGCTTTGAAAGCAGATTACCTGTGTCTGCCTGATCCTGAAGTGGTGTTACAAAGCCCTTAACCGATCCATTTCTAATAGTGATCAATAGTGTGGACATTCGTCTTGCTTGCTGCCAGATGCACTTTGGTGACTGACAGCACTGGCTTGGCAGCTCCTCTCTTTGTGTTTGGCCCAACCTCTGTTCTCCTCATACACTCCCGTCAATCGCCTGGCCAGAAATAGAGACAGATATATCCCATAATTATTTTGTTAAGCCAAACAGTTTCAAGAACATGACAAAGTACTTGGTCACTAAAGGGGACATTCAAGCAGTGTGTATTTTATAGTGCAAAAATGCTTTGGGAGTTAATTGAAGCGCTGTATGAACCAGATACCCATGAAGCCTACCAGTCTGTTGGTCCTCCATTCATTGTCATATACTGTATCTTGTTATAACACACCATCAACTATCTTTCCAGCTACAGTACCATTCCAAAGTTGAGACACACCTACTCATTCAAGGGTTTTTCTTAATTTTCACTATTTTCTACATTGTAGAATAATAGTAAAGACATCAAAACTATGCCCTTACACAGCCTGGAGGTGTGTTTGGGGTCATTGTCCTGTTGAAAAACAAATGATAGTCCCACTAAGCGCAAACCAAATGGGAAGGCGTATCGCTGCAGAATGCTGTGGTAGCCATGCTGGTTAAGTGTGCCTTGAATTCTAAATAAATCACAGACAGTGTCACCAGCAAAGCACCCCCAGAACATCACACCTCCTCCATGCTTCACGGTGGGAACCACACAACCCGAAGAGCATCCGTTCACCTACTCTGCTTCTCACAAAGACAAGGCAGTTGGAACCAAAAATCTCACATTTGGACTCAGACCAAAGGACAGATTTCCAACGGTCGAATGTCCATTGCTCGTGGTTTTTGGCCCAAGCAAGTCTCTTCTTATTATTTGTGTCTTTTAGTAGTGGTTTCTTTGCAGCAATTCAGCCATGAAGGACTGATTCTCCTCTGAACATTTGATTTTGAGATGTGTCTGTTACTTGAACTCTGTGAAGCATTTAATTGGGCTGCAATCTGAGGTGCAGTTAACTCTAATGAACTTATCCTCTGCAGCAGGGGTAACTCTGGGTCTTCCATTCCTGTGGCGGTCCTCATGAGAGTATCACGTTTCAGGTAAGACTCAGATGCAGACAATGTGGAAGAAACAAAAGTTTATTACTTGTACAGGCAAAACGACAGGTCAAGGGCAGGCAGAGGTCAGTAATCCAGATAGGGTGCAAAAGGTCCAGAACGGTAGGCAGTCTCAGGGTCAGAGCAGGCAGGGTTTAAATAATCCAGTGTGGTGTGGCAAGGTACAGAACGGCAGGCAGGCTCAGGGCAGGCAGAATGGTCAAATCCGGGAAAACTAGAAAAACGGAACTAGAACAGCCAGGAGCAAGGGGAAAAACGCTGGTAGATTTCACAAAACAAAACAAACTGGTAACAGACAAACAGAGAACACAGGTATAAATACACTGGGGAATAATGAAGACACCTGGAGGGGGGTGGAGACAAGCACAAAGACAGATGAAACAGATCAGGGTGTGACAGAGCCAGTTTCATCCTCGTGATTGATGTTTTTTGCGACTGCACTTGAAGAAACTTTCAAAAGGTTTTCCGCATTGACTAACTGTATTAAACTGACTGTATTAAACTGACTGTATGACATGTATTAAAGTAATGATGGACTGTCATTTTTCTTTCCTTATTTGAGCTGTTCTTGCCATAATATGGACTTGGTCTTTTACCAAATAGGGCTCTCACCCCAAATAGGGCTCTCACCCCTAACTTGTCACAGCACAAATGATTGGCTCAAACGCATTAAGAAGGAAATAAATTCCACAAATTAACTTTTAACAAGGCACATCTGTTAATTGAAATGAATTCCAGGTGCAACCATTTGAGAGTGTGCAAAGCTGTCAACAAGGCAAATGGTGGCGACTTTGAAAAATCTCAAATATATTTTGATTTGTTAAACACTGTTGGTTACTACATGATTCCACGTGTTATTTCATAGTTTTGATGTCTTCACTAGTATTCTACAGTGTAGAAAATAGTAAAAAAAGAAAAACCCTTGAATGAGTAGGTGGGTCCAAACTTTTGACTAGTACTGTATATGCCATTGCCTCAACTTACAAGGCACATTCTTGTTTGATAAGTTGAAAATATGCCCCTGAATTCTAGAACATTTCAGGAACAATTTCTAAGAACTTGCTTGAAACCTGTTTCCTTCATTTGTACCAATACCTAAATACTTCAAATTTTTGAAGGTATTTTGCACTTCACTCAACTTACTACCGTGCTAGTTCATGAAGTGTTGTAATATACTATATACATGGTGTACAAAACATTAGGAACACCTCTTTCCATGAAATAGACTGACCAGGAGAAAGCTATGCTCCCATTCAATTAGTGTAGATGAGAGGTGACAGGTTAAAGAAGGATTATTAAACATTGAGACATGGATTGTCTATGTGTGCCATTCAGAGGGTAAATTGGCAAGACAAAAGATTTGTGCCTTTGAACTGCAACGCTGCTTGGTTTTTCACTCTCCCGTGTGTATCAAGAATGGTCCACCACCCAAAGGACATCCAGCCAAATTGGCACAACTGTGGGAAGCATTGGAGTCAACATGGCCAGCATCTCTGTGGAATGCTTTCGACACCTTGTAGAGTCCCTGCCCTGACGAATTAAGGCTGTTCTGAGGGCAAAAGGGAGAGGGGGTGCAAATAAATATTAGGAAGGTGATCCTAATGTTTTGTTCACTCAGTATCCAACCAAGAGACATCTCATTTCCACATCCTCTTAATTTTCCTTACCATTTTTGGATGTTTTGGCAAAGAGGTTCATGAGGACAAAGAGTGAGGAAGTTGTGCTTTCCAGGCCTTTTTTTTATTTTTTATTGTCACATAGGAGGGTAGCTGAAAAAGCAGAGTGAGTCATTCCTTTCTCAGTCTACTGTGGAATGTTTCATCTGGAACTTGGATGGGTATTTGATCAGAGGAATTCAATATAATGAAATCAAACATGCATGACAAAGGCATAACATTGGTGTCAGTTTAGATTGTGACAGAGGAAAATAATACATACAACCAGAATGCATCCAACTACATCATTATCTATTACGGGTATACAGATTACATACTCAAACAGGAGCAGAGTTCAGTTTTATGTCGTAATTTGTTGATGAAGGGGGCAGACAGCACCTTTTTTCCCTAGTCTATCTAGAACCTAAAATGGTTCATTGGCTGTCCCCATAGGAGAACCCTTTGAGGAACTATTTTTGACTCCAGGTAGAACTCTTTAAGGTTCCATGTAAGAGGGTTCTTTGTGGAACCAAAAAGGGTTCTCTCTGGAACCAAAAAGGGTTCTCTCTGGAACCAAAAAGGGTTATCCTAAATACTTTTTTCTAAGAGCATAGCAACTGGATTGCCTGAGTTGTTTGGGGTGTGTCTGTGTGCCATGGATTCTCTTAGGGCCCTGCTGGAATGAGTTCAGGAAACACTGAGTCGCTGCCTCAGCCACTGCACTCAGGCTCTTGTGAAAGTGTTTCAAATAAGACATAGCTGAAGAACCAAAACAGGCTGTGTGACTGAACTCTCCACGCGAAGCTGCGTTCAAGGCCAGCTCTATGTGGAGTTGGGAGTGCTGCCAGGTTTCTCTCTGCGACTGAGAAATGGAAACAGAAACACACACCCTTTCAGGGAAAAACACAGCTTTACACCAGGCACTTTGAGTTTTTGCTTTAATTTTCCCCTCATAGTGTTCCTTGCAGCCGACACAGTGTGTGTGGGAACAGCTCATATCTCCTCTCTCTGTCTCATGTTCTGATTTACTTTTTAATTACTGCCCCCCCTAACAGGGCATGAAGGGAACAGAGTGGGAGGAAAGGGAGGGCAACAGAGGGGGGAGAGCCAGGGCCACACCCCTTTCCTGTCCAGCAGAGGCAGAGTTTTAGGGGAAGTCCATCCTTTAGACAGACTCAGTCAGTTACTCACTCTGAGAGGAACCTCCTGCCTCTTTACAGACACCTCTCGCAGGACAGGAAACACTCCGGATCAACTTTTTCCAATCATCATCATCAGCACCACCACCACAACCTTCTTGTCCACCATGGCCAGCTCCAAGTCATCCCAGACCACCCGCAACATTGTGATCGCCTGCCTGGCCCTGTGGTCGGTAATCTCCCTCATCATTATTGTGGTGTGGGCCACCTCTCCGGACATGAAGAGTGCCAGCCAGTGCCGAGCTGAACTACAGACCCTGACGGAGAAGCACGAGGGGGCCAGGGTGGTGTACGCCAAGAACAAGGCAGCCCTGGAGGAGATGGTGGAGGAGGGCCACGCCAACCAGACCCGGCAGCTCAGGGAGACAGAGAGGCTCCTGGAGCGCCTGGGACAGACCAACGTGTCCCTGGATGACTGTCGGCAGGAAAACGTGAGTGTTTGCATTGCCTCGCTTTGCTTTCCCTCCCCTCCCACTCCCCTCTCTGGTTCCCGCAGGCCTGAGGTTACAACTGACTTGCTCAATCCCTCAAGCTGCCACAGTTATCCTCTGCCTCTCTCCTTCTTCTACCCTCTCCGTTGTACCTGACGCCCTTATACATTGTGTCATTTTAGATTGATCGGACATCCAAACCTACTCTAAACGGTCATGGCTACGATTTCATGCTTTTTTGTTGATACCATTTCTATTTGACTGTTTATAACAGTGTCAGTGAAAACACGTTACTGTATCATGCCAAATGATTACTTGTGAAAATAAATGGCAGACCGAAAATCCACATTAGGCCTTTACATAACAACCAGAGGCACAATGGAAAGACAGTATCCATTTAATGTGGACAGTTATGCAAATACTCTGCAAATGCAGCAATCAAAATATTAAAAGCAGCTAGTCTTTCCCAGGGAGTGGGTGGGAGGTCAAGATCAACCCTTCCTGGAAGAAGAGGGAAAGCAGAAATAGGGCACACCACGCCTGTGTCTGAAATGGCACCCTATTCCCTATATAGTGCTCTACTTTTGACCAGAAGTATGTAGGGAAAATGTTGCCATTTCGGCAGCAGTCCATGTTCTTTAAACACAAAGAAATTAATCTTTCACCGTTGTCTTTGATGAGATCATTATTTCCACCTCTTTTCTTCGTAGATACTGTATTAGAGTACATGTGTTCATTGGTGTTGTTTCACATAAAACGCTGGATGAAAGGAATGTTTTCAGAGGCTGTTCTCATAGCCAAATCTGGATCTGGCACAAGCCTGCTTTCACTCAACATTTCAAATATGTGATAGGAGGGACTCCTTGGGATGACTGTGCCAATGTTCACAGAAGTTGTATTAACTAGTTCTGGAAATTCCTGAGGACTTACTCAATGACCACCACTGTCTTTTTTGCAGGTTATTTTGGGTGGAAACATTACAGTCCTGGAAAAAGAAATTGAGATGCATAAAGAAATCGAGGCAAACCTCACTTCAAAAATCATGCTAAACCAAGGTAGGAAAATTGATGTCACGGTGGGAGGGTATGGGATTTTTGCCTCTGGTATTGGCTACCATGAAAGGAGCACTTTCTCAGCCACGGTATTCTTAGCAGCATTTTCCCCTGTAACCATAGAAACCACCCTAGCTACAGTAAATAAATACACATGATTGGTTGGATATTGCTCCTTCAAAAATGAGTTTACATCATCTGAGGCTGTGATTACAAACGTTGGAAACGGATGACAAATTAGGATTTAAGTGCAAGTTCCAGCAGAGTGAATGTCTTCAATAGCCATCCCATCTGTTTACCATTCTTTAAAAGCTGTCACACGGGCTACTTCTACTGTGCCATTAAAAATTATTCATACTCCTTGACTTATTCCACATTTAGTTGTGTTACAGCCTGAATTTAAAATGGATTAAATAGATTATCCCCCCCCCTACACACAATACCCCATAATGACAAAGTGAAAAAATGATTTTAGAAAATGTCTGCAAATGTATTAAAAATGAAATACAGAAATATCTCACTTACATAAGTATTCACATCCCTGAGTCAGTACATGTTAGAATCACATTTGGCAGCAATTACAGCTGTGAGTCTTTCTGAGTAAGTCTCTAAGAGCTTTGCACACCTGGATTGTACAATATTTGCACATTATAATTTTTTTTAAATTCTTCAAGCGCTGTCAAGTTGGTTGTTGATTATTGCTAGACAGCCATTTTCAAGTCTTGCCATAGATTTTCAAGCCGATTTAAGTCAAAACTGTAACTAGGCCACTCAGGAACAACAGCCGATGACAAGCATACCCATAACAGGATGCAGCCACCACTATGCTTGAAAATACAGAGAGTGGTACTCAGTAATGTGTTGGATTTGCCACAAACATAACACTTTTTAGCAGGACAAAAAGTTAATTGCTTTGCCACATGTTTTGCAGTTTTACTTTAGTGCCTTGCTGCAAACAGGATGCATGTTTTGGAATATTTTTTTTCTGTACAGGATTCCTTCTTTTCACTCTGTCAATTAGGTTAGTATTGTGGAGTAATTACAATGCTGTTGAGCCATCCTCAGTTTCTTGTATCACAGCCATTAAACTCTGTTCCTGTTTCACAGTCCCCCTTGCCCTCATGGTGAAATCCCTGAGTGGTTCCTTCCTCTCCGGCAACTGAGTTAGGAAGGACGCCTATATCTTTGTAGTGACTGGGTGTATTGATACACCATCCAAAGTGTACTTTAAAACTTCACCATGCTCAAAGGGATATTCAATGTCTGCTTTTTTTTTTTACTCATCTACCAATAGGTTCCTTTTTTTATGTGGCATTGGAAAACCTCCCTGGTCTTTGTGGTTGAACATGTGTTTGAAATTCACTGCTCAACTGAGGGACATGACAAATAATTGTATGTGTGGGGTACAGAGACGAGGTAGTCATTCATAAATCATGTCAAACACTATTATTGCACACAGAGTGATGTGACTTGTTAAGCACATTTTTACTCCTGAACTTATTTAGGCTTGCCATAACAAAGGGGTCGAATAATTATTGACTCAAGACATTTCAGCTTTGAAATTTTAATTAGTTAAAATTTCGGAAAACGTAATTCCACTTTGACATTATAGGGTAATGCGTGTAGGCCAGTGACCAAAACATCTCAATTTAATCCATTTTAAATTCAGGCTGTAACAACAAAACTCAAGGGGTGTGAGCTAACCGCTAAATGCTGAAAACCCTACAGATAAGAAGTGTATTCCAGAGCTAAGTAAGCTGTAACCAAGGGGCTAGAAAATAAATACCGTAGCTGCGACTTTTTTTTACAGTAGATTTCCTGACTTTGAACAACAGAAGGAAATGATAAGTTCCCGAGTTAAGGCGATATGAAAATGACACATTGTGTGAAAGGGGAGATGCCTGTTCTGATAAATATCAGGCACCCCGCCTTCAACAGGGTCTTAATGAGAAATATGTTTACAACATTTTAGCTGCCTAGGAGAGCCCTGTCAAACAGCATAGCTAGCATCTATTGCTGCATTCTTGCCTACATTGGAAAATTTGAAAAACACAGCTAATGTGAGTGAAACCCCTTTGCTGCCAGACAATTCCCAAAATAGTTAAGAGACGTCATGGAGTCATGTACAGTACACCACTCGTACTGATAAGCAATCCTAGGGCCAGACATGACCTTATAAGTTAATAAGGCATTATGTGAACTAGGGATGTCCTATTTTTGTCTATCATCGAAAACTACCCAAAGTATGCCTTAGCATTAAATGTCACTGTCATTGAATTTCAAAATTAATTGTGGTAAACACGGATTACATGTTTTATTTCTGTCACTCAGTGTTTTGATTTAGGCCTTATTATGATTTCAGAGCACATCGAATTACTTCAGGAGAACTTGACACAGGCCTCTCACACGTGGGCGTCCTGTGTGGCTTTGCATTCAGCTGCTGAGAGTCAGCGGATAGCAGCCGAGAGCCAGACCAAGGCCTGCGAGTCCAGCAAGCTGTATTTACAGAAGCAGCTGTAAGTATCAATCCAGTGACACTGAGCTGGTACAGATTTACACTGAGCTGGTATGAATTTACACCCTCAGATTGACTACTGTTATGAATCAGCTAAATAAGCCTGGCTGGTTTACCTTTTATGAGTGTTGATATTGTTTCTTGAACCATGGTTATATTTACAGGCAGAAGTGCAAAAAGGATGGTGGCCATGCCGCCGAGCTTTTGGATGACGGAGTTGCCGCACCCCAGACTAGCATTCTTGCCTTGGCCGTGGTCCTCTGCGTCAGTCTACAATTGATAACATGTGAGTGTAATAGCTCAGGGTGCTAACTAAGCATCATTATTCAATGCCATTGAGACTTATAAGCAGTGGCTGTGTTAGCAGTGTGGAAAATAAATCAAAGAACATAACAAGCATATAATAAATCGTAGTTTGTTTGATATTCATAGAGACTATCTGCAACTGTCTATAATCCATATCTCAATGTGATAAAATATTTGAATTACACATGGTTTCCAGGAACATAATGCATAGCCAGTGGGGTCAGCGAAGACGATTCAAGGGGAACACTGTTTTCCAGGACAATAAGAGGGACCTGGACTTGATATTATATGGATATCACTGCTGTACATCTTTTACTGTTAGGAAACTAATTGGGGAAACGGTCAATGATTATAGTTTCTTTCGTTTCTTTTTCAATTATATTTTAAGAATTGTTAAACAAAAATGGTAAAACTTAGTCATGGACAAAAGGGTTATACTTATTTGTTGCTTTTGAGTGGTTTTCAGCTGCATTTACCACTCTCACATTTCTATACATGTTGGCTTATTTTATTGTTGAACCGTACCCTTACCTAGGCTATAATTGAATTGAGTACTTAGGGTTTTAATGCCCATGTTTTGGGATATTTCAAGAAGGCACACTTTCGTTTAGGTTAAAGGTCTCTGTATTTATTTGTGTGTAAATGTTTGAATGTACTTTATAAGTACTGTCTGGTCGTCTCTTGTTTTGTCCTGTTTTGACTTCTCCCTGGTTCCCCCCCCCTATTTTTTTTTATTCTTACCCTACTAGTGCTTTCCTACTTTTTTGTTGTAGTTTACCTTCTTCCTTTTAATAAACAGTTTTATGTACATGGGATGGTGGGATGGGGAGGGTTAAGAGGAGGAGGAGTTGCACGATGGGAGTGGGTATCAAGAAGACACTAGATAGATAATATTTTGTGCCTGGTGTACTGGTTTTTATATATTTCATATATGATTAATTTGCACCATGTTTTAAATTACAAACAAAAGTTGTCCTGGAGGGGGAATTCATAAAATAAAGTGTGTCCAATTATTTTGGAGCTGGCCATTCATTTCTATACTCTTCTACCAATATTATAAATGGGAAAAATAAGAACATACCGGTAGTTGTTGTTGAGAAGAACATTCATAATACAACAACGACCTGTTGAATGTAGTGGAAGGGAGAGCGGTTCACAGTGAGCTGGGAATGATAATGTGAGGAGCCAAGCCTAGGTTGGGAATTTGGCCATGACACCGGAATGAACCTACACTGATCTGCGATGACTGTTCACCATGGCCAAAATAATGCATTTGGGCCACCTACCTCCAAGGGACCTCCAACCCCCCAAAAAACAACAAAAAGATTGCCAGAAAAAAAAGCTGTTTTATAAAGCCATTCTACACATTTTGTCATGAGGCTGAGAGCAAATTTTGCCGTTTTAAAGCAAATTTCCTGCAATTCTACACATTTTGGGTTAGGCCAGAGCCAGAAAACATGTGGGCAAAGCAACATTTAGAAAATGTGTAATTGGCTTTGATACTCTAATTAGTTAGAGATAATCCAATTGCTGTTGACTTTGTTTTGTACAACATCTCTCATTTTGACGTCACCACAAACAACTTCAACGATGGCAGTCTCAGAATGAAGTATGTAGCGAACATAAAGCAGCAGAGGAATTCAGTTTGAGTCGTCAGACGAATTAATTTACACCTTCGATTGACTACTGTTATGAATCAGCTAAACACACATTTCCTGCTGTTCTACACATTTTGCCATGAGGCTGAGAAATGTTTGCCGTTTTAAAGCAAATTTCCTGCAATTCTCCACATTTTGCCATTGCTTATGACTGTTCATATGCTATCATGGGGGGCCCCCTGGAGGTGGGCCCCAACCAAAGGGTGATGGCACCCTTTGCAGGACACTTCCCCCATCATCACTGCCCTGGCGTGCGACCATATAAATTACTGGTCTAGAGCTTTGGAATGTCCTGTATCAGAGCAAGGAGTGCCCCTACTGGCCCTTACACAAGGGCGTCTGGTAGCAGCCAGAGGCCTACTATACTGTCTGGACAGATGCATCGACAAGTGTATGCTAATGCATGTTTGCCTTACAGCGCACACTTTGTTGAAATAACACCCCTCTTGCCTGGAAATATTATATTAGCCTCACAGTCTGTGATTGTGGTGGCAATAGTAAAACTAGGTTGTGACTAGATTGGCTACAGCTACGGACGGAAGTGATGCATACATATCCCAAATATAAAATTGAGTTGTTTCTGGGTGATTTTTTGCATTTTAACTAACCCTTTTCCTAACCGTGACCTAATTATCCTAACCTGCTATGCTATTTATGCTAACCTGCTGTGTAGGGTGGCACGAAGCCTAGCGGTTTAGAGCGTTGGGCCAGTAACTGAATGGTCGCCTGAATGGACTAAGGTGAAAAATGTTCCCATGAGCAAGGCACTTAGCCCTAATTGCTCGAGTAAATCACTCTGGATAAGAGTGTCTGCTAAATTGTAAACGTGTAAATTCTCCGAACCTGCTACGAAAAGTAAATTCTGTATACGCCATGTAATTGTTATCGTATAACATTTTGATTAACACACTGTACCGACCGGTAGCCTGCTTCTTCCCCCAATTCAAATCTGCTTGCGTGCGCAGCGTATGACGCGGCTGGCCATGAGACGAGAGTGGAATATGGAGGGACTTTATGTTATGAATGTGGTAAAGTTTCATTCGGAGCTATCCCTGACAGTAGCAACTAGCTACAGTACTCTTCTAGTTTCGACCAAATTGTAGCCTAGCTGATGTGGTGACTGGATAAACTAATTCCTGTCACACCTCAATCAACTGAGTGAGTAACATATAGTGCAAAATCTATCCGCGTGGTTGTGTCAGGGGATATTCATTGTTTTTTGTTTGCTCATAATGACGACTACAGTAGTTGGCTGGCCCACTGCAAATGCGAAAGTGGTTAGGATTTGTTTTGATACGATGGAACAGTAAACCCATCAACTACAGTTACTTAAGGAACATTTAGTAGCAGGACGTTAGTTTTTTTTGTTCGAGCTATCAAATAATCAGCCATGTCTGCCAGTAATATTTTTGAAACGTCATAGCTAGACGATAGCCTCACAACCATAGTAATAAGAATGATAATATTCATTATTAATTCTATGCTCACCACATTGAGATTGTCGCCCTGCAGATTCTGGCTAGCTAGCTAGTTTACATGGAAGCATCTGAATATCTCCTATGCAAGTGGAAAGGCCACCACTGGCCAGCTAAGGTAAGGCAAAGACATTGCTAGGCTAACATCCTTTGGATACGTGCACATACACAAATGACCACACATCCCTGTCAGTATCAGATGGAATTGTAAACACGTGGAATCAGTACACATGTTCTCAAAAGCTCCCTCTAGTACAGTATTTTGGAGGGGAGGGGTGCAGTATTTAGCATTCGTTTCACATACAGCTATTGTTTCACTTGTACAAGGTTTTGAGAAGGGTGTGTAATTCCAAGAGGAAGAAGGATATGGAAGTGGAAATGTTGGGAGAAGGTCACAGGTAGGCCCCCTCTTGTTATTGACAAATTGAGTAGTCTTGTCTCGCTCTGACATGGATACATTCATCAATAACTATTGGAGGAGTGTGTATTTTGTTTTGCAGAGTGTGGGTGCAGCAGAAGGAAACGCAAGCCCTAACCCAAGAATGCATCGAGAGCATCTCTGGACATCTGAGTAAGTCCCACAACACTTCTCTGTCAACATACAGTACCTTCATTTATTAACCAGTGCCAGTCAACTTGTGGTTAGGAGGAAGAATGATCTTATGTCACATGACTAGAGGCATTGGAAGTGGCTCCGTTCATGTACAATGAGCCTCATTTCCTTTTCAGATATGCAGTTTGACACCTTTATACTGTCCGACTTCCTCTCCCATATCACCTACAAGCCACCTGAAGCAGGGATTCTTTCCTTGTAGCTGCCTAGGCCTTTGTGTGTTGGTGTTTCTCTAGTCAACATTCGGTTCCACTTCAATTTGTCCCGTTGAGATGATAAACATTTTGTAATTATAAACCTGGCTCACTTTCAGCAGTTGTCAAAACATTTACATAATTTAATTCCGATACCATTTCAGATTAGGGAGTGACTTCCCATAAGTAGGCCCTTGAGTTAGTGAGTACTTGTAGGACAAAGTGTTGTACAGTTGAGTGGAATCCACATTTGCATACTCGATATGTTACTCACCTTACTGCCATATTTGGTGATACTAATGCAAAAGCAGAGCTCTTGATTTTGCAAAACAATAAAGACCTGACCAGTTATAGTGAAATGATTTAATTTGTCACGTAGCCTAGTTATTTGGCATGATTGATAATCTAGTGTAAAGGGCAGATATTTTGAACATCATGGGATCAGATAAGAGTAAAGATGCTAACATTGACAGTAGGCCTACATGTTCAAATGAGATTATACATGTCTACTACAATGATGTCTACTACAATGCCTTGTTTGCTATTATGTGATCGTTGGTTACAATATGATCATGTGTGCTTGCATACAATGTCACTTAAATCTCCCACATCACTCTTATCCCAACCTCGTGAAGACTGAACAACAATAATATCTTTCATCCTCGCGCAGGTGATCATGCTTCCAAAAGGAGGGACCCAATAAGAGAATTGAAATACCGGAGAGCACTGCGCTTGGCATTGGATATGTTCCCCTCGGGAGAGACGAACAGCACTCTGGTGTTAGGAGACCCCAGAACACCCGAAAAGGGAAGAGACCAACAGTTGCCACCGGCGCCTGAAGAGCAAGAAATGAGAGCAAGACGCGTCGTCCGAGCAAATGTGAGGCCAAGTGATACAGAAGCAGACCAGGAAAGCACAAAACTTAGAGAGACAGTAGTAGATACTGAAGTGCGCTCAAACGAGGTCCTCATAAGGCCGTAAGATTAGAAGGAAGTGTTGCAATAGTCAGAGACGGTGGATCCAGCAAGCCCAGTGGTCCAGCTTGTGGAATTCTAGGAATTTGAGTGAGAATGAGGATACCAGTCTACCAAAGTAGGCCAGACAGAGTCCAACTCTCAATACATCACCAGAGAACACATCAGGCCATTCCAGTCCCAAGTTATGGGTTGCCTATGGCTGTGAGACACCGAAGCAAAGGGCAGCCAAGTTCAGACTTATGTATAGGCACGCTGAGACACAGGTACTTCTGCGCTTAATTCACGAGAACTAGTCAGTCACCACTGCAACTGATTCAATGCTTTAACATTGCTCTCCACTACTTTTGACGCCAGTTGAGTTTATAATGCCATCATAACAACCATGTCATGATGTTGTTTATGTCCCCACAGGAGCCTCAGTCTGAGGAAAACAACGATTGTGCCTCTCAGAAAACAAGTCCGGGTGCAGCTCAAGAGAATATCACTGTTCACAGTAAGCCAAATAGATTCTAAGTGCATTCGGAAGGTATTCAGACCCCTTGACTTTTGGCGCTGGAGGGGATAGCTGTCGGCTCCTAACCACCTGTAGTATTTTGTGTTTTTTTTTTTGCAAATTAAACAAATATAAAAAACAGATCACATTTACATAATTATTCAGACCCTTTACCCAGTACTTTGTATGACGCCAGAAGCTTGGGACACCTGTATTTGGGGACTTTCTCTCATTCTTCGCTGCAGATCCTCTCAAGCTCTGTCGGGTTTGATGGGGAGCGTCGGTTTGAGGCTATTTTAAGGTCTCTCCAGAGATGTTTGATCAGGTTCAAGTCTGGGCTCTGGCTGGGCCACTCACATTGAGACTTGTCCCGAAGCCACTCCTGCATTGTCTTGGCTGTGTGCTTAGGGTCGTTGTCTTGTTGGAAGGTGACCCTTCGTCCCAGTCTGAAGTCCTGAGTGCTCTGGAGCAGGTTTTCATCAAGGAGCTCTGTACTTTGCTCCATCCATCTTTCCTTTGAGCCTGACTAGTCTCCCAGTCACTGCCGCTGAAAATACATCCCCACAGCATGATGCTTCCAACACCATGCTTCGCCGTAGGGATGGTGCCAGTTTTCCTCCAGATGTGATGCTTGGCATTCAGGTCAAAGAGTTCAATCTTGGTTTCATCAGACCAGAGAATCTTCTTTCTCATAGTCTGAGAGTCCTTTAGGTGCCCTTTAACAAACTGTGATTCCAAACATCTTCCATTTAAGAATGATGAGGCCACTGTTTTCTTGGGGACCTTCAATGCTGCAATAATTTTTTGGTACCCTTTCCCAGATCTGCGCCTCGACACAATCCTGTCTCAGCTCTATGGACAATTCCTTCGACCTCATGGCTTGGTTTTGCTCTGACATGCACTGTCAACTGTGGGACCTTATATAGACAGGTGTGTGCCAAATCCTGTTCAATCAATAACATTTACCACAGGGGGACTCAATCACGTTGTAGAAACATCTCAAGGATGATCAATGGAAACAGGATGCACCTGAGCTCAATTTCGAGTCATAGCAAAGGTTCTGAATACTTATGTAAATAAGTAATTTTAAAAAAAATTATAAATTTGCTACAATTTCTAAAAACCTGTTTTCACTTTGTCATTATGGGGTATTGTGTGTAAATTAATGAGGGAAAAAATGTATTTGATCCATTTTAGAATAAGCCTGTAACGTAACAAAATGTGGAAAAAGTCAAGGGGTCTGTATAATTTACGAATGCACTGTATGCCATTCAATGTAAGCAGGAACACTTGAATGTTCCATTTGAAGATTGTAGATTGTAAAAAGTTGGTACGTGTGAAATTTGTGTCACTGCATAGGTGTGGCCGATGTGTCAAGTGATTTGAGCCTTACTCCACCTTCTTCATCCCCACTGCAACCGCTCCAAGTGTCCTTCGACGAACAGGAGGACAGTAGTCTGGAGGATGAGGAGGATGATGACCTACCCAGTTTCATTTCGCCAAAGAGTAAGCTAGTTTTACACTGCTCTCTAAACTGCATGTCTCACATGAAGTCTATATGATATTGTTTCATTGGTTTACTGTGTTATGAAAGATTGGATGATTTTATTTTTGTGACCCCCCCCCCCCCCCCCAGAAACCCTATCCATCACAAAGGGAGCTTGTGTCTGGTGTAAATATCAACGTTGTCCCTTCTGGCCTGCTATGGTAATTTTCATTAGTCCAATTGATTTTGACTCCTACTCATTCCTAGTATGCTTTCTTCTATCATTAGTGATTTGGAATGGGACTGGACTTACACTTGCATGTATGACATGTTTGTTTCTCATTTCATCGTCAGGTCATGTATGTTTCCCGCAAAGAGAAGAAAGCCAGCGTCGTGTTCATCGACACATTTCTTTTCACACAGAAGAGGAAGGGGTGAGCATCTTCAGTAATACTAATAATGATTGTAGATATGAAAGTGTAGATGTTTCCAGACATCATTTATGCTGGGAAGCTGTTTTCATGTGCTGTTATTAGCTGTAACCAATGATCTCTATGTAAACAAGACAAATATGTATGTTTATGGCTGTAACCTGAAGGAATTTGGTCTTTACGAAAGAAGGCAGGAAGGAAACATGAATAATTCGCATAGTTCTGCCCTCTTGTGGCTCCAATGTAAGTCACATATTTATTTAGTGACACGACTTTGAAGGATGAATAAAACATTTTATTTTACCCTTCTTTAGTGTCAAGGTCTCCTTAAAGAATATCAAGCCCTTTGACTGTGAGGAGTCAAATGAGTTGGTGGTGAGATTTTTCTTTACTTGCACTTAAAGTATATGATAAATATTATGTCATTAATGTGCCATGGTTGACTTCCAAATATTGACATGTAGATCGCACTGTATCTGCGAGCTGTTGGCTAGGGTGCATGTGCCAAGACCAGAGTGGGTACGTTCGCTATATAACGCAACATTTTTTTGTGACAAAGCCATCAGTAGAGTTGAAAATGTGATGGAAACCCAAAGTTATTTTTAGGTGCACTATGTCATCACGCACTGCCTTTTATCCGCAACAAGTCAATTTGATGGAAACACATCTCTCGTTGGAAAATGCCCATATTGTTTTTCTGCAGTTTTTAGATTATTCACATGAAAATTAGTCACCAATTGGATGGAAACCTAGCTATTGAAATTACTATTTTTACTTATTTACTTAATGTCTATATGTTACTTCAGTTGACGTCTGTATGGAGAATGTGAGGTGAAATGTGGGTATCTCTCACAGGACAAAGCCAAGGAGAAATATGGTACTGCCATCCACTATTGCCTGAAGCTTATTGGGGACTATAGAATTCGCCTTGGTAAGAGAACCTTCAAACATAGGAGGTTAGAATTTGACTCTTTGTCCAATGTCTTCAGTTGGATATGCAGTACACAATATTTTGTAGCTAGTGTTTCAATCAATTGAGGTTCTAAGCCTGCATATAATTGAATGACAAGTGAATCAAATGTTTATGCATTTGTTCCCCCAGGTTGTGGTTCATTTTCCGGTTCCCTCGTTGAGTATGTTGCTGATGACATCAGTAAGTTTTGAAATGGCCTGTGTTCAAAGTCATTTTTTGTACCTATTTCATTGCTATTTAATGCCAATTCCTAGGTGCAAGCAAGTCCGGTGCTTCCACAGACTGGCAGGAACAACTATCAAAACAAACCATGTGCCAAGGAGGCGATAGTAGAATGAGAATATGGAGCAACATTTCTTGACAGGAACCTACATACTCTGGTTGATAACAATGGGGCATTATTCTCTATGAACCATTGTGAAAGTTTAACACTTTTGTTTAACATTGTCAGATTTTCACTGTATAATAATTATTGCCAATTCCAATGTATTACTCCTATTTGTGCTCCTGCCCTCCAGGCATCCCTATGAGAAAGCTGTACCTTCTCGGCCCGTCTGACAGTTACCTGGCCTCGCCAAGTCAAGACTTGGAGGACCAGAGAAGTTACCAGGGGACTCCGGAAGACCATGCGACCACCGAGGGCAGTGACCAGGAGCCACAGGTCTCCAAGAGACTGCTACCTGACCGTGCCAAGGCTGCACGGGACCGGGCCAACGACAAACTACTGCAGTTCATCGTCGATAAAAGAGGCGTGGAAAGGCACTTGCAGGTCAGAGAGTTAGTAAGCTGAGGGAAGAAGAGAGTAAAACATAGCTTATCCCTGGGCAAAAGTTAGGCACCTTTTCTTCTCTTTTCTCCATATCATAGGCTATTATCAGCGGTCAGGTGGTGTCCAAGTGGCTGAAGGCCTTCCGCAAGGCCAGTGGTCAAGCAGTGGACCCCTACTTTGAGACGGACCAGCAGGTGGAGCAGGTTTTCACTTACCTCAGGAGCATCATGGAGGAAGCCTTGCCAAGTCTGCCAGAGTTGGATCAGATCCGTTTCATCCTCGAAGTGCTCTTACCAGAGGTGACTCAATGTCTTGAGTGTTGTTGCAGATTGGTCCTAGATTTGTACATGCACAAATGGCATGACAACAATTGTGAGAGTTAGCTATTACAGTGAAGCGCATTCAAATGCGACCAGGCTAGTGTTCTTGTAGTAGTATGCAAATACAGAACAAAATGTAATTCAAACTGTCCTTTCTTTTATTCCATCTCACAAGTTTGATATTTTCAGGCTGTCATTCATGGAATCTCGGAGGTCGATGACATATCCCTGGTTAAGGCCGAAGAGAAATACTCACAAGGGCCTGGCATCAGTAATAGGTGAGAGGTTGACTCTATTTGTCTGTTATTTTTTTGTGTTTTCATGGACTGTAGCTTGTTTTTATTTTTCTGATAGTATTTCCCTTTAATCATTTCAGAGAGCGAGAGGAGTTTGACCTTATGATTGTGCGGCAGATGAAGAAAAGGCAAAGCAGAAAAGATAAAGAATAAGAAGGGTTGTGTGTTCTGTTTCGGGTTTGCATTGGCTAATGCCACTAGTGTTTATTGTTCATAGGTTACGAGTTTATAGGTTTACATACTCTTTATTTTTCAATACAATCATTTGTATACTGAACAAAAATATTAACGCAATATGCAACAATTTCAAAGATTTTACTGAGTTACAGTTCCTATAAGGAAATCAGTCAATTGAAATAAATTCATTAGGCCCTAATCTATGGATTTCACATGACTGGGAATACAGATATGTATCTGTTGGCCACAGATACCTTTAAAAATGTTAGGGGTGTGGATCAGTATCTGGTGTTACCACCATTTGCCTCAAGCAGCGTGACACATCTTCACATAAAGTTGATCAGGCTGTTGATTGTGGTCTGTGGAACTCCTTTTCAATGGCTGTGTGAAGTTGCTGGATATTGGCGGTAACTGGAACACGCTTACACGATCCAGCGCATCCCAAACATACTCCATTTCTGGTGAGTATGCAGGCCATGGAAGAACTGGGACATGAATTGTGTACAGATCCTTGCGACATGAGGCCTGTACATTATTATGCTGAAACATGAGGTGATGGCTGCAGATGAATGGCATGACAATGGGCCTCAGGATCTTGTCACAGTGATGCCATTGATGAAATGCAATTGTGTTCGTTGTCCATAGCTTATGCCTGCCCATACCATAACCTCACCACTACCATGGAACACTATTCACAACGTTGGCATCAGCAAACCGCTCACCTACATGACGCCATACACGTGTTGTGAGGCAGTTTATGGTAGAGAAATGAACATTAAATTAACATTAAATTCTCTTATTTCAGCTCATGAAACACTTTACATGTTGCATTTATATGTTGGTGTAGCTATAACGGTGGTGGTTTGTTTATTTTCCATGGCTTTCCCCCCTACAATTATTTTCTGGAGCTACAGTTGAATGGAATCCACAATTGCATACTCAGTATGTTACTCAACTTCCTGCCATAATTGGTGATACAGATGCAAAAGTAGATCTCTTGAAAAAGCTAAATTCCAACAAGTTAAAGTGAAATTAGGTCATTTGTCACGCTGTCTAGTTATTTGGCATGATTGATCATCTTGTGTAATGTGCGGAGATATGTAAAAATTGAAATAGCCTCAACAGTGTTGGTTTGTTTCTTTTCAATGTATTTTCCTTTACAATTATTTTCTTGAACTTGTTGCTATTATTCTTGGTGAGTTATGTTTGTATCGCCAAAGCACAAAACGGACCTCAGGATGAAAGAAATAAAATTACGTTGTTGTTTTTACACAAGTGTGTTTGCTGCATATATTCTCTGTTGCCAAGACGGCCGTGATTGGGAGTCCCATATAGCGGCGCACAATTGGTGCGAGTTAGGGTTTGGCCGGTGTTTGGTCACAAAGTCGTCCGAGTTAGGATTTGGACGGGGTAGGCCGTCATTGTAAATAACAATTTGTTCTTAACTGACATGCCTAGTTAAATAAAGGTAAAAGTAATAAACCTACATAACCCAGAATCCATACCTTCAATCAGGAAATGACGTGTATGCGCATGCGTTGAGTTCCTTTCCATCCAAAACAACACGCGTGCTGTTCCAAGATGTCCGCGCCTATGGAAATAGTTCTGAGTGCCGATTCGGCTGGACAGCTATGGAACTGTGCCGTTTTGGAACTCCATTCTGGTGCAAATCTCTTGGCCTATCGAGGTGGCAATACTTCTTCGAGGTCACTCACAGTTTTGAATGGAGAGTACATCCTCGGAGCCCAACTCGGGAAAAACTTCATCAACGTGTGGGAAATCCAGAGAAAGGTAACGTTAGCTAGGTAACGTTGGCTAGCTTGCTAGGGGCGCGAGCGCTGTTCATAGCTATCTGGAGATAATGCGCTGAAAGGTCTCTGGACATAGCTAGCTTGTTTGATCGTATGTCTGTCCGGTTAGCTAGTTTAGCAAGGTGGCTAACGTTATTCATTGTGAAACGCGTTTTCTGTCGTTAGCTAGATACGGATAGAAGATGGGCCTAACTGTTGCACATGGGATGAATGTACGATTTTTTTTAGTTTTAGTCCAGCACTAACACACCTCATTCATCTAATCAGCAGTTTATTAGGTGCATTAGGACTGGACTGGAACAGTATTTTGCACACCATGGGGGTCTCCGGGCTTGAAGAATATTGGGGCAGTGATGGTACACTCCATAGTACTATAATGACTGTCAAAATAAAGGAAACACTTGAGTAAATGAGGGATACAAAGTACATTGAAAACTGGTGCTTCCACACAGGTCTTGCTCCTGAGTTAATTAAGCAATTAACATCTCATCATCTCATCATTCTTAGGGTCATGTATAAAACATGCATAGCTGGCCATTATTTTGATTACCGTGGCTAAAATAAGATATGTGACTTTGAAAGAGGGGTCTCAAAGAAGCATAGGGGGTTTAAAGGCTGTGTGTGTGTCAATCACCAATTGAACACTTATGAGAGATTCTGGAGTAGCACCTGAAACAGCATTTGAAACTGTGGTGGCTCGTGGTGAATAGAAGACCCAATTTAAGTTGATGTTTCCTTTATTTTGGCAGACACCTGTACATTCATGGTGTGGAATTATGTATAACACATTACTTTTATGTGAACTATATTGTTCCAGTGGGTGAACAAGATGTGGGGGTCATATTAAAATGCTGACATTCGTTTTCTCTGTGGAATAAAGCAAACATGTTTTTGTGGCGATATTCATTCAGGCAACCTTTGAGACTATCTATAGAATTAGATGCAAGTACCGGTATTGGCTACAAAGCTAATGGAACTAAATATCCCATTCCGATGTAGGCTGACAGGCATCAAACATCTTTTTTATTTCAGGATCAGCTGCAGCAGAAAATTGTGTGTCCTGGGATCGTGACATGCCTGACTGCATCCCCCAATGGCCTGTACTTGGTGGCAGGCATTGCTGATGCCATCTACTTATGGGAGGTGAGACAGATATGTGACCGACCGCCTTGATTCGGTCTTATGTAGCAACATTTGAAATGTTGTTTTTTACATTGGATAAAAGTAGAGACTCAGCTAGAAAATCATATATCATACACTGCAGTTGAAGAACAATTGGGAAGTAATTCTGCTTTAAAGTTGATAAACTTGTAACTCCACTTTTGAGAAAAAGGCCCATGAATGTTTTGGTACACCTACTGGAGAGCTCTTTGTTGTCTACACCAATTCAGCATCATTCACACCGTCTTAAGCCTTAGCCCCACGCATCTCTTTAAGGATTCACATGAGATCATTTGCTAAACAGAGTGATTACTAAACAGCCAAAGATTTCAAGACTAAAAGTGGTGACAGTAGTAGCCTACAATAAGGAAAAACACCAAGTAAAAATACACTTGATCTAGTCCTTGGCCTATATCCTAATCTGACTTTGGTGCAGGTCATGTTCTTCACGTTACCGTCTCTGGTGAACACACATTATATAAAAAGTTGAGTTGTCACATTCACAGGATACAGAAGGTGTAAACAGTACAGTGAAATGGTAACTTGCATAGTAGCAATATCAAAAACGGATAGTGTTCAGATACAAATATTTTATAATTATTTGATGACGATTACCTGACATGCTTGTCTAAATTGATGGGTCATGTGAAGGAAATGCTATATCCCCCCCAGCGACATCTAGCTAAGTGGATGGGTCACTATTGTCTAGACATGTACACATGTTCATGAAATACAATAGATGGCCGTAATCATCCCAAAACACACCTGGCTAACTTGATGGCTCATGTAATCATCTGGTGAAGTGTTTTTAGACATGCAGTCTTTTTCTTTTGTTTAGACATGTACTAGTAGCTAGCTAAACAATGAACCAGCATAATCCCAACTCATACTACTACCAACCAATACAAACATTGTCATAGCTGTAGTATGAATCTGCAGGTAGCTAAAGCTAACCAACCAGGTTCAATGTTTGCTAGCTAACATTAGGCTATAACTAAGAATGCAAATGGGTTTCTGATTCAAATAATATTACTACACTGATCATACACGTAACGTTAGCGAGCCAGCAAGCTAATGTTCGCTAGCTAGCGAACAGTCCGCTTTAACTTGCAATGAAAACAACTTTCTGAAAAAACGTATATATATGAAAATGTAGCCAGACTCTTACCCGTATAAATGGATGAATGCTTCACGGCAGACTGAACCGTTTAATTCCGTTTTGAGTGTAGCTACATCTTGTTTGGCCAGTGTTTTGTCAAGTCACTCTGGTTCACACTGACCGTGGCGTGTGCAGAAAGTAGAAAATCACTTTTTCCAACTGATCTGTCGAGGGTATCAATGTTGAGAAAATTTGCCAAACTTTTGTAGTTCTCGATGGTTGTTATATATTTCAAAAACTGCGTGGATGAAAGGACTATCAACACATACTGAGCAGCTCACGTTATAAACAGAAGCATGCTACATGGCAGACCAATCCAAACTCATCTCCCCGCATGTCCAGCCCATCCATTATCTCAGCCAATAATGGCTAGCGGGAAGGTTCCTTCTAAACCAACTAGGCTCGTAATTGAACCATTTTACTTGTATTTACAGATGGAATACAAGTTTGTTATTAAGGCACATGAAAGTTCACATGTTCCAGAAGGCATTTCTGCCCAAAAACAATTTTTTATAAAAAATTATGTTGACTTTCAAATGCCTCCTGTGAAGTAGTGACGTGACATATGCCTAATTTCCTGAAACGAGGGATGTCATAGTTATTCAAATTCACATTTGACTTTGTTGTGTAATGTGTATGGAATGACTACGCTATGGCTGACATTTATACTCTTCTCCTCAATGCCTCTGTACTACTTTGAGGATAACATTATCGGTCCTGGACTGAAGTTGTGAGGACGCTACAGCTAGGCCTAACATTTGACCTAAGGAGCTGCTGTTAGTATCAGCAAAAAGGTCACCTTTGCCTCACCAGTTCCAACCTACTTTATGTCCTCACCATAGACAGTTTTTTAATGAGATGTGAGAAGATTACCCTCATGAAATGTAATTTTAATCACATATTTAGTGACTGTAAATCCTTAATTTGCTGTTTGATTTCCTCACCATCTGACGCATCAATAAACACAAGTTATAGATTAGTAGGTTTTTTCAGCTTTCCAAAGCGAAAGGGGGTTTCTCATTATCTAACATTTGATTGTAACAGCATGACTCTCATAAGGCAATACTCCATTGGTCAGTGAAATAGATGTTCATACAGGGATATAGTTAACTTCTCTAGGCTTAGTGGCATTTGATGTTAATGAAATTGTCATTCTAGGTTTCCTCTGGGAATTTGCTGGCCATCTTGAGCCGCCATTACCAAGACCTGACCTGCCTGCGCTTCAGTGACGACAGCAGCCATTTCATCTCAGGAGGCAAAGACAACCTGGCACTGGTCTGGAGTCTAGCCAGGTACAAACAGCTCTTACACTGTGGTGTGTTAATTACGCCGACACTGTTTAAACCGTTTACTCCAAACGCTGTTGAGTAGGCTTGGACGGTATCCAGATTGTCATACCTTCATACTGAACTTGTGCCGTACCTGAATATTCATTAATACCAGCTCTGAACACAAGGGTCGCTGTTTGAAACCCCACTGATACTCTGAATTATCCAAAGGTTAGTAATGCTAACAAGTACATGTAAATTCCCATAGACAGTGCTAACTAAATGCTAACACATTTTGTCGTTTCTGACCTAAACTATACAAGTAACTAAAAAAATGTTACTCACAGTTTGCTGCACGCACAAAACAAATATCAGCCAGGGAGGCTCTTGATCCAGGAGGGGATTCTCTTCTGTTACCAAGCAAATGCTTGATTTTGGAAGAAGCTAAAACTCATCTGGAAATTGAGGACAGTTGAATTTTATTTCTTGGTCTCAATGACATATTAGGCCAATTCTATATTAACCCCTAAAATGATTTAGCTAGCGTATCTTAGTTAAGAAATATTACATACTACTGCACATCTATTATTAGGGTTGTCTACACTTAGAGGATTACAAAGCTAGCTAATTAGTTGCCTTGGACAGTCTGAGAATCTGAGTAAAATGTGTAACTTGTCACTCTTATCTTAAAAGTGACTTCTCAGAAGAATAAAAAATAAATGTTTTTTTTTGTTTTGTTAAATCAGCTGCCAGAAATACTTTCTTACCTCTGCTGCTTGTCATCAAGTAACTGGGGGCAAATGGAATTGTTCTCTCAATGTAGTTTTTACATTACTACATTACTGACTCACGGTTGGACGCACCTGGCTTTGAAGTGACAGGTGACGTTTGGTTAGGCTTATATTATTGACACTGTTACACTGCTGTATTTCATGCTATGTTATCCAGTGCGACATAATCACATTTTGTGCTTGCCAAATCGGGAGAACATTAAATAGGTTCCACTGCTTTCTCTGAACCTTCAACAAAAAGGGGACAAAAACCCAATTGTAATTTTTATCACAAGCCCATCCTTAGGATCTGAATATTTAAGGAGCTTCTGATCTCTTAATCTCAGGGGAAAATTGGATTAGTGCTTTGATAATTGGCAGGGAGAGCAATAAACTGGTTTACTGAGTTTGAGTATTTAATCAAGAAGACGTGTAGAGCTATGAAACACTGACTGCTACTCCTCTCTTATTTTCATTTTTGGAATGGATTGTTATCGGAGGAATAAAAGGCTTAACTATTTTGAGAGAACAAATTGTACAGACTGGATGTGAGTTGAATTGTGCTAAAACTGTGTAGTGCTCTACCTTTTTCAATTGCTTATGATCTTATTTTAATTAGTTGGTGAATAAAGATGGCATTGAATGATGTTCATCAAACCTAAAAAAAATGTGTTTACAGGGAATGGATAGGACTTTTCCATTCAATTCAAGCACTGGACCAATGTCCAACCTATGTTTTGGCAGACTTGGAGAACATCTATACTGATCATACTGACAGCACAGACAGACTGATCTACAAATCACCTTGCATTGTAAAATAAATTTGTCGATCAGTCAGGGAACTCAGTGATTCACTATTTTCATTAAATTTCCTCTGGGGTTGAATGGTACTGAAGTAGGCCTAACTTTTCTCCAGTAGGTGGCAATGTGAGACTTCCGTTACCAGTGCCTGTCAGCACTAAAGGGGGATGGAAATGTACAGGTTGTGGTAAACAAGATAGCAAATGTAAACCTGTTGTAATATTTTCCCTTTCCCTCAGAAATTAAGTTTGCTAATTGAAATGGTCAAATTTAGACTGAGGAAGGCTGTCGAACTACCTGGCAGTGAAAAAAATAAGGGATTGCTTTGTATTTACTATGAAAGTATGACAGTCTGCTTTCCAAAGTAATACCTTCTCTTTTTCTAGTAGAGCATGTTATTATATTGGCAATGCATATCCTTAAGGGAAGCAGCAAAAAAAGTAGTGTATTCTACTAAAGAAATGGTGTCAACCGTATGGCCCAGTATACAGTTTGAAATGAGACTTGCCGTTGCCTAATTACCTATATCAACAGTCAACATCAGGCGGAGCTTTTGACATCTCAATTCCAAATAGCTTTTGATGTATCAAAGTTCTTGAAAGGTCCTCCTCTTACAACGCACTACCTTTTTTCCAACCATTTCCCCCTCAAAGCAGAGGCTTTGTGGTGTAATCAAGAGTCCTGAAGCTGTACTTGCAGTTGAAAATAAATAATAAAAAAAAAAATATCCAAACTGTTATTTCGCCCTTGCAGGTCTGCTCCTGCAATGCCAAACAAATCATGTAGCCCCACACAAGTGTGTTTAATTCGCTCATTAAAACCTCTTAAATGTGAAGTGCCTATGTTTGGGGACCCTATGTGATAAAAAATAAAAATAATTCAGTCTGTTATGAGAACAGTAGCCCCTATCTGGGAAAGCTAAGTATCTTGGCTATTGATCAGTGCCTTCAAATCTTTGGTATGACTTACTGCCATATATGGGCATACAAATTTATAAGTGCAGGCTGAGCCAATGACCTCATTTCAAGATGGATGCTACCTACATTCCGCTTAGCATTGTGAAGCATAAACGAAAAAAAACACGGAATACGTTGATACACACTGAAATTCGGGGCTCCACAGATCATTAGGATATCATATTTGTCTGCCTGTGACCTACCATTGATCACCAGCCCCAAGAGTATTTAAAAAAAATATATTTTAAGGTTTCAACAAACAGCAAACCACTTACAAGGTAAGCTTCAATTTGGTCTGTGTTTGAGGTAAAGCTGCATGGGGAGTATCAAATTAATCCTTAGATTGGAAATTGGCTCGATTTGTTCCTACCAATGTTATCTGATGTATGACTTAATGGCAACATCAAATGTCCACCGAGTGACTATCCTTGCGCATCAAAAATGTTGCCTGCTAATGCGCTGTAGGCATCCATATCCCCTGTATGTCCCCCGACACCACCACAATGTTTGAGAGAGGTTGGTGTTGTAGAAATATATTTTTTTATAGTGAACAATAACTTTTAAGCACATCCTGTGTGCAAAAACAGTGCAATTACCACATTCGGACACTTTGGAGAGGTTGAAAGGACACTGGATACCCCCGTAACACCACCACAATGTTTGGGTGTGGTTGAAATTCAGTTTTTATACTGAACAAATAGCATTTAGGGATTGCAAATGTGTAATAGCACTGGAATTACCTTTATTTAGGACACCTCGACAACATCTGGTGAAATTGCAGAGCGCCAAATTCAAATGACAGAAATATAAATATTAACATTCATGAAAATATAAGTGTAATACATCAAAATAAAGCTTAACTTCTTGTTAATCCAGCCGCTGTGTCAGATTTCAAAAAGGCTTTACGGTGAAAGCACACCATGTGATTATCTGAGGACAGCGCCCCGCATACAAATGCATGAAAAACATTTTTCAACCAGGCAGGTGCGACATGAAAGTCAGAAATAGCGATATAATAAATGCCTTACCTTTGAAGATCTTCTTCTGTTGGCACTCCAAAAGGTTCCAGTTACATCACAGATGGTCCTTTTGCTCGATACAGTCCTTCTTTATATCCATAAAAACTCAGTTTAGCTTCAATAATCCACCGGTTTCCCTCATTCAAAATGAATCCCAAACGTTACCAATAAACGTATCCAAACAAGTCAAACAACGTTTATAATCAAACCTCAGGTACCTTAATACGTAAATAAACGATACAATTTAAGACGGAGAATAGTATGTTCTTGCTCATTTTTCCAAAAACCAGCCTGAAACTCTTTCTAAAGACTGTTGACATCTAGTGAAAGCCCTAGGAACTGCAATCTGGGAGGACTTCGCGTCATAATAAACATGAAAGCCATTGGAAACGGTGTTTTTTTTGTTTTTTTTAATGGTTTGTCCTTGGGGTTTCGCCTGCCATATCAGTTCTGTTATACTCACAGAGATGATCTTAACGGTTATAGAAACTTTAAAGTTTTTGATCTAAATCTACCAATTATATGCATATCCTAGCTTCTGGGCCTGAGTAACAGGCAGTTTACTTTGGGCACGCTTTTCATCCGGACGTGAAAATACTGCCCCCTAGCCCAAATAGGCAAGTCAGTTAAGAACACATTCTTATTTACAATGACGGCCTAGGAACAGTAACTGCCTTGTTCAGGGGCAGAACGACTGATTTTTACCTTGTCAGCTCGGTATTCGATTTAGCAACTTTTCAGTTACTGGCCCAATGCTCTAACAAATAGGCTGCCAGACGCTCCAATTTACCGACATATGCCACTTTGGAAAGGTTTGTTGGAAATGGCACGTGACCACACCTGACACAACTTACCAAAACATCTGCCATTTCTAGTTAAGTCTGTCAATTATTTTTTTTTTCTGATATTGCTCACATGTTGTGGAAGCCATCTGATGTTTCCAGTTCTAGTCAACAATAATTCAGTTATAGCTTGGAAATTCAAAGATGACTTTCAAAATAAAATAACAAAAAATGTTATTTTGTGTGTGCTTGATCTTGTGTATTCTGAAGTATGTATTTGTATCTATTATGGATCACCATTAGCTGCTGCCAAAGCAACTTTCTCATAATCTCCTCAATGTCATCTTTTCAAATATACCAAGTTTTTGCATGTCAGAATCATGTAATTACACAAGACTAGCAGTTACTTTTGGGTACGTCTACAGTGCCTTTGGAAAGTATTCAGACCCCTTGACTTGTTCCACATTTTGTAACGTTACAGCCTTAATCTAAAATTGATTAAATCGTTTTTTCCCCGACAGTCAATCTAGACACAATATCCCATAATGACAAAGCAAAAACAGGTTTTTAGAAACACTTGATAATAAAAACTGAAATATCACATATACATAAGTTTTCAGACCCTTTACTCAGTACTTTATTGAAGCACCTTTAGCAGTGATTACAGCATCGAGTCTTCATGGCACACCTGTATTTGGGGACTTTCTCCCATTCTTCTCTGCAGATCCTCTCAAGCTCTGTCAGGTTGGATCGGGAGCGTTGCTGCACAGCTATTTTCAGCTCTCTCCAGAGATGTTAGATCGGGTTCAAGTCCGGGCTCTGGCTGGGCCACTCAAGGACATTCAGAGACTTGTCCCGAAGCCACAACTGCATTGTCTTGGCTGTGTGCTTAGGGTCGTTGTCCTGTTGGAAGGTGAACCTTTGCCCCAGTCTGAGAGCTTTGGAGCAGGTTTTCATCGAGGATCTCTCTGTACTTTGCTCTGTTCATCTTTGCCTCGATCCTGACTAGTCTCCCAGTCCCTGCTGCTGAAAAGCATCCCCACAACATCTCCCGAGTGGTGCAGTAGTCTAAAGCACTGCATTCCAGTGCTAGTTGTGTCACTACAGATCCTGGTTCGATTCCAGGCTGTGATGCAGCCGGCCACGACTGGGTGACTCATGAGGCGGCACACAATTGGCCCAGCGTCGTCTGGGTTAGGGAAGGGTTTGGACGGCCGGGATGTCCTTGTCCCATCGCGCTCTAGCGACTCCTGTGGCGGGCCGGACGCATGCACGCTGACAAAGTCACCAGGCATACGGTATTTCCTCTGACACATTGGTGCGGTTGGCTTCTGGATTAAGCGGGCATTGTGTCAAGAAGCAGTGCGGCTTGGTGGGGTCGTCTTTTGGAGGACGCATGGCTCTCGACCTTCGCCTCTCCCGAGTCCGTACGGGAGTTGCAGCGATGGGACAAGACTAACTACCAATTGGATACCACGAAATTTGTGAGATAAAGGGAGTAAAAAAAACACAAATCAACCCCACAGTATGATGCTGCCACCCATGCTTCACCGTAAGGATAGTGCCAGGTTTCCTCCAGACTTGACGCTTCGCGTTCTGGCTAAAGAGTAACATTTTGGTTTCAACAGACGAGGTGCCTTTTGGCTAACTCCAAGCAGGCTGTCATGTGGCTTCCGTCTGGTCACCTCCCTGACCAAGGCCCTTCTCCCCCGATTGCTCAGTTTGGCCCGGCTGCCAGCTCTGAGTCTTCATAGTTCCAAACATCTTCCATTTAAGAATGATGGAGGCCACTGTGTTTTTGGGGACCTTCAATGCTGCAGACATTTTTTGGTACCGTTCCCCAGATCTGTGCCTCGACACAGTCCTGGCTCTGAGCTCTACGGACAATTCCTTCAACCTCATGGCTTGGTTTTTGCGCTGACATGCACTGTCAACTGTGGGACCTTTTTATATAGGCAGGTGTGTGCCTTTCCAAATCATGTCCAATCAATTGAATTTACTATAGGTGGACTCCAATCACGTTGTAGAAACATCTCAGGGATGATCAATAGAAACAGGATGCACCTGAGTTCAATTTGGAGTCTCATAGCAAAGGGGCTGAAGAAATGAAATTGTATTTGTCACATGCGCCGAATACAACGGTGAAATGCAAACTTACAAGCCCTTAACCAACAATGCTTTAAGAAGTTAAGAAAGAAAGAAAAATAAGTGTTAAGTAAAAAATAAATAGAAAATAAAAGTAACAAATAATTAAACAGCAGCAGTAAAATAACAAGCGAGGCTATATACAGGGGGTACCAGTACAGAGTCAATGTGCGGGGGTACCAGTTAGTCGAGGTCATTGAGGTAATATGTACATGTAGGTAGAGTTAAAGTGACTGCATAGATTATAAACAGAGTAGCAGAAGTGTAAAAAGAGGGGTTTGGGTAGCCCTTTTGATTAGCTGTTCAGGAGTCTTATAGTTTGGGGGTAGAAGCTGTTAAGAAGCCTTTTGGACCTAGACTTGGCACCCCGGTACCGCTTGCCGTCTGGTAGAGAGAACAGTCTGCCTTGAGTCTTTGGCAATTTTTAGGGCCTTCCTCTGAGGTCCTGGATGACAGGAAGCTTGGCCCCAGTGATGTACTGGGCCATACGCACTACCCTCTGTCGTGCCTTGCCGTTGGAGGCCGAGCAGTTGCCATACCAGGCAGTGATGCAACCAGTCAGGATGCTCTCGATGGTGCAGCTGTAGAACCTTTTGAGGATCTGAGGACGCATGACAAATCTTTTCAGTCTCCTGAGGGGGAATAGGCTTTGTCGTGCCCAGTTCACGACTGTCTTGGTGTGTTTGGACCATGATAGTTTGTTGGTGATGTGGACACCTTAACTTGAAGCTCTCAACCTGCTCCACTGCAGCCCCGGCGATGAGAATGGGGGCGTGCTCGGTCCTCTTCCTGTAGTCCACAATCCTCTCCTTTTGTCTTGATCACGTTGAGGGAGAGGTTGTTGTCCTGGCCCCACACGGCCAGGTCTCTGACCTCCCTATAGGCTGTCTCATCGTTGTTGGTGATCAGGCCTACCACTGTTGTGTCATCGGCAAACTTGATGATGGTGTTGGAGACATGCCTGGCCATGCAGTCATGAGTGAACAGTGAATACTTATGTAAGTAAGGTATTTCAGTTTTTATTTTGTAATAAAATTTGACCTGTTTTTGCTTTGTCATTATGGGGTATTGTTTTTTACATTGTTGAGGAATTTGTTTTTATTTAATCAATTTTAGAATAAGGCTGTAATGTAACAAAATTTGTTAACGGTCAAGGGGTCTGAATACTTTCCGAAGAGACTGACTTCAGCAATGAAATAACGCATATGGAATCATGTCACTAGTCTAGTTTGAGAAAGACACCTCACAAGTCCTCAACTTGGCAGCTTCATTAAATAGTACCAGTAAAACACCAGTCTCAACGTCAACAGTGACGAGGCGACTCCGGGATGTTGGCCTTCTAAACAGAGTTGCAAAGAAAAAGCCATATCTCAGACTTGCCAATAAAATGAAAAAAAAATAAGATGGGCAAAATAACACACACTGGACAGAGGAACTCTGCCTAGAAGGCCAGCGTCCCTAGAAGGCCAGCGTCGCCTCTTCACTGTTTTATTTTTATTTATTTTACCAGGTAAGTTGACTGAGAACACAATCTCATTTACAGCAACGACCTGGGGAATAGTTTCAGGGGAGAGGAGGGGGATGAATGAGCCAATTGTAAGCTGGGGATGATTAGGTGGCCGTGATGGTATGAGGGCCAGATTGGGAATTTAACACCCCTACTCTTACGATAAGTGCAATGGGATCTTTAATGACCTCAGAGAGTCAGGACACCCGTTTAACGTCCCATCCGAAAGACGGCACCCTACACAGGGCAATGCCCCACTGCCCTGGGGCATTGGGATATTTTTTAGACCAGAGGAAAGAGTGCCTCCTACTGGCCCTCCAACACCAACACTGTTGACGTTGAGACTGGTGTTTTGCGGGTACTGTTTATTGAAACTGCCAGTTGAGGACTTGTGAGGTGTCTGTTTCTCAAACTAGACACTAATGTACTTGTCCTCTTGCTCAGTTGTGCACCGGGGCCTCCCACTCATTCTATTCTGGTTAGAGCCAGTTTGACCTGTTCTGTGAAGGGAGTAGTACACAGCGTTGCACGAGATCTTCAGTTTCTTGGTAATTTCTTGCATGGAATAGCCTTCATTTCTCAGAACAAGACTAGACAGACTGATGAGTTTCAGAAGAAAGTTCTTTGTATCTGACCATTATGAGCTTGTAATCGAACTCACAAATGCTGATGCTCCAGATACTCAACTAGTCTAAAGATGGCCAGTTTTATTGCTTCTTTAAACAGTACACGTTTTCAGCTGTGCGCCTATGTAGATATTACATAATAAATCAGCCATTTCCAGCTACAATAGTCATTTACAACATTAATGTTGACACTGTATTTCTGATCAATTTGTTATTTTAATGGACAAAAATTTGCTTTTTTTTTTTCAAAAACAAGGACCTTTCTAAGTGACCCCAAACTTTTGAACGGTAGTGTACAGTGGCAAGAAAAAGTATGTGAACCCTTTGGAAAAACCTGGATTTCTGCATAAATTGGTCATCTGATCTTAATCTCGATCACAACAATAGACAAGCACAGTCTGCTTAAACTAATAACACACAAACAATTATACGTTGTCATGCCTTTATTGAATGCACTGTTAACATTCACAGTGCAGGGTGGAAAAAGTATGTGACCCCTTGGATTTAACAACTGGTTGACCCTCCTTTAGCAGTAATAACATCAACCAAATGTTTTCTGTAGTTGCGGATCCGACCTGCACAACGGTCAGGAGGAATTTTTGACCATTCCTATTTACAAAACTGTTTCAGTTCATCAATATTCTTGGGATGTCTGGTGTGAACTGCTCTTGATGTCATGCCACAGCATCTCATTCGGGTTGTGGTCAGTACTCTGACTGGGCCACTCCAGCAGATGTGTTTTCTTCTGTTGAAGCCATTCTGTTGTTGATTTACTTCTGTGTTTTGGGTCGTTGTCCTGTTGCATCACCCAACTTCTGTTGCGCTACAATTGGCGGACAGATAGCCTTACATTCTCCTGCAAAATGTTTTGATAAACTTGGGAATTCATTTTTCTGTCTGATAGCAAGCTGTCCAGGCCATGAGGCAGCAAAGCCGCCCCAAACCATGATGCTCCCTCCACCATAATTTACAGTTGGGATGAGGTTTTGATGTTGGTGTGCTGTGCTGTGCTCTTTTTTTCTCCACACATAGGGTTGTGTGTTCCTTCCAAACAACTCAACTGTAGTTTCATCTGTCCACAGAATATTTTTCCAGTAGTGCTGTGGAACATCCAGGTGCATTTTTGCGAACTTCAGACATGCAGCAATGTTTTTTTTCGGGGCAGCAGTGGCTTCTTCAGTGGTGCTCTCCCATGAACACCATTCTTGTTTAGTGTTTTACGTATCGTAGACTCGTCAACAGAGATGTTAGCATGTTCCAGAGATGTCTTTAGCTGACACTCTAGGGTTCTTCTTAACCTCATTGAGCATTCTGCGTTGTGCTCTTGCAGTCATCTTTGCAGGACGGCCACTCCTAGAGGGAGTAGCAACAGTGCTGAACTTTCTCCACTTTCTCCACCTGACTCTCAATTTGTCTTACCATGGACTGATGAACATCAAGGCTTTTAAAGATACTTTTGTAACCCTTTCCAGCTTTATGCAAGTCAACAATTCTTAATCTTAGGTCTTCTGAGATCTTGTTTGTTTGAAGCATGGTTCACATCAGGCAATGCTTCTTGTCAATAGCAAACTCAAATTGTGAGTTTTTTTTTGTAGGGCAGGGCAGCTCTAACCAACATCTCCAATCTTGTGTCATTGATTGGACTCCAATTAGCTTTTGGAGAAGTCATTAGCCTAGGGGTTCACGTACTTTTTACATCCTGTTTAAATGATGTATTCAATATAGACAAGAAAAATACAATAATTGGTCTGTTATTAATTTAAGCACACTGTGTTTGTCTGTTGTTGTGACTTAGATGAAGATCAGATCAAAGTTTAGGACCAATTTATGCAGAAATCCAGGAATTTCCAAAGGGTTCACATACTTTTTCTTGCCACTGTATATACATACATATGTACTCAAAGCTAGCTGTTAACTGAAATGGCGAGCAACGGGCAGGCGGGCGGAGACCAGGGAGACAGATCTCGCACCGAAACTAAAGTAAGAAAGTAGGCCTATAAATATCAAATAAACTAGAGATTTCACACCATTGACCCCAGTACGTACGTGTGTGTGTATAGGAATTTACCACAGGGGGACTTAAAGTTGTAGAAACATCTCAAGGATTATCAATGGAAACAGGATTCACCTGAGCTTAATTTGGGGTCTCATAGCAAAGGATCTGAGTACTTTTTATTTTTATACATTTGCATGCTTTTCTAAAAAACAGTTTTCACTGTCATTATGGGATATTGTGTGTAGATTGAGGCAAAAAAAAGTTTAATCCGTTTTAGAATAAAGTTGTAACGTAACAAAATGTGAAAGTCCGATTTTCGATATTTGGATTTAGTTTTGCATATTTTTAATTTTGCTTAACATTTACAAGTTGTCCCTTCTCATGTTTATAAGTGAGTGCTAAATGCTAACTCCTGTTCATGTACGCTGGTTAGCATAGCTAGCATTCAGAAATCATTGGTGACAATAGATGCTTCAAGTCCATTGTTTTGGTCGAGTTCGATTGACCTTTACCGCATATATTGCCACTGTTAGGTTGAAAGCCCAATCTATTCACCCTATTTCTATGAGTCCTGCTTCTGCATTGTGTGGTGTGTTGCCCAGGCAACCCAAGACTCTTTGGTTGTTTCAGCAAGGTGCAACAATTTTTTTTTTTATCACGTTAAGAGTCCATGTTAAGGCTGATGCTGACTCAACTGCACAAATGCCCAGCGTCCCATCTTCAGTCAACTGTTCGTTCCACAATTTAATTTTTTTTATTTAAACGGTTATGGCGGTTATTTTCTTTTCATGGCAGTCTTGGTTATACGTAATTGTGCCAGCCCTACTCCTGCGTCAATTCTTTCCATTTCATCAATGTGTCAGCATGTTCATTAAGTATTGGTGTATAGGGCCAACAATCATTCATTTCCAACAGTTTATTTACATGACTAAGGCTACGACTATAAACCACAAACTGGCTCTCTTCGCCAGACTGACTTTAATTCCCAATTACAGTTTGAAGAACACGAGTCCAGTGTTAGCTACTTTCTCTGACCTTCGCCTTTTTGAAGGGACTATGTGAAACTCAATGTAGCATAAAGAACAGAGTGCTACGGGTCTGAGAGGAATTTTAAATGGCCACCGGCCTGCATCGGGTAATGCACCTTTCACATGTGAAGAATGGCCTGGGTTGGGCCCACACACCGACATTTAAGTGGTTTGCTTTGACCCCATCCCAGAGGGACATAATGAGCGGACGTGGCTCAAGTCCCCACTAATATCTCAGTGATACACCCTGAGCATCGTTGGAATAGGTCCGAAATTGCCTCAAAGGGAGTATTGGAACTGGAATCCTGTTAGTGGTTTGATATTCCTCAAAATGCCCCAGGCTGCTTCTTCTCCTCCCTTTTTGTGTGCACACGCAGTAGCCTATGCTGTGGTGTGTGCCTGTACGGGTTATGTTTGTCACAGATGTTGCTGCAGACAGGTTGTCCCTGAGATCCTGCCAGGGAGCGCCTCTTGCTGCCGAGCTGACAGAATGGGTCCTGGTTCCCACTCAGATAATCAGGCTTTTTATCCTCCCCCTCTTTCCCTCTCGCTCTCTCGCTCTGTTTATCCACCTATAGGCCTCCTTCTCTCCTGTCCTGCTCTGGCAAGTTGTCTCGATTGAGCCAGAACCAGTGATGCTCAGAGCTACAGTATATCCTCAGAAAATTGCATATTTGGTCCAAATTCTCTGGCTATAAGAATACAGCAAAATATTTATTTTTCCCACTAATAATCTCACAAAAAATAATAGTGAGATTTGAAGTTTGTGGTGGTACTGTGAAGGGAATACATATGTTTTTGGTTTACTTTCAAATGGTTGAAGTAGAAAGATTTTGAACATTCATGTCATGGTTCTGTATTGGTGTTTTGAGGTTAGTTTGAGAATAAATGCTAGTCACATTCATTGCTTAACATGAAATTCCACCATTTTGTTTATGCGGATGTAAACTCAGCAAAAAAAAAAAGAAACATCCCTTTTTCAGGACCCTGTCTTTCAAAGATAATTTGTAAAAATCCAAGTAACTAAACAGATCTTCATTGTAAAGGGTTTAAACATGCTTGTTCAATGAACCATAAACGATTAATGAACATGCACCTGTGGAACAGTCGTTAAGACACTAACAGCTTACAGATGGTAGGGAATTAAGGTCACAGTTATGAAAACTTAGGGCACAAAAAAGAGCTTTCTACTGACTCTGAAAAACACAAAAATAAAGATGCCCAGGATCCCTGCTCATCTGCGTGAATGTGCCTTAGGCATGCTGCAAGGAGGCATGAGGACTGCAGTTGTGGCCAGGGCAATAAATTGCAATGTCCGTATTGTGCGACGCCTAAGACAGTGCTACAGGGAGACAGGATGGACAGCTGAGAGAGGCTGGACTGAGGGCTTGTAGGCCTGTTGTAAGGCAGGTCCTCACCAGACATCATCGGCAACAACGTCGCCTATGGGCACAAACCCACCATCGCTGGACCAGACAGGACTGGCAAAAGGTGCTCTTCATTGACGAGTCGCGGTTTTGTCTCACCAGGGGTGATGGTCGGATTTGCGTTTATCGTCGAAGGAATGAGCGTTACACCGAGGCCTGTACTGGAGCGGGATGGAGGTGGAGGGTCCGTCATGGTCTGGGGTGGTGTGTCACAGCATCATCGGACTGAGCATCGGACTGATCTCAACGCTGTGCGTTACAGGGAAGACATCCTCCTCCCTCATGTGGTACCCTTCCTGCAGGCTCATCCTGACATGACCATCCAGCATGACAATGCCACCTGCCATACTGCTCATTCTGTGCGTGATTTCCTGCAAGACAGGAATGTCAGTGTTCTGCCATGGCTAGCGAAGAGCCTGCATCTGGGACCTGTTGGATCGGAGGGTGAGGGCTAGGGCCATCCCCCCCCGAAATGTTCGGTACCTTGGTGGAAGAGTGGGGTAACATCTCACAGCAAATCTGGTGCAGTCCATGAGGAGGAGATACTGACTTACTTTGATTTTGACCCCCCCCCCCCCCATTTCTGTTAGTCATGTGTCTGTGGAACTTGTTCAGTTTGTCTGTTGTTGAATCTTATGTTCATACAAATGTTTACACATGTTAAGTTTGCTGAAAATAAACGCAGTTGACAGTGAGAGGACGTTTCTTTTTTTGCTGAGTTTATATAAATGACCAAACCCTCCCTCTGTTTTGCAGTGTGGTGCAGCTGGACCCGTCACACACCCCTGAGCCTCGTCATGTCCTGTCCCGTCACTCTCTCCCCATCACCGACATCCACTGTGGCCTGATGGGACCCCAGGCTCGAGTAGCTACTGCATCCCTGGACCAGACAGTCAAGGTGGGCTTTTTCCTTGCCTCCTTACTATGCTTGTCCAAAGGGGAATTATTGTGAACTGCCTCTGAGGCTGTCTGTATGAAATTTGGGCTTGTGTATGTAGCACAAAGCTTTTGACTTGCTTAATGGTAAAAGGAAACCGCACACTGCTCTTGATAGTATCACTGATATTTAATAAGCTTACGTATCGGCCTAACGGCCTTCAGAAGGCCGATACGTAAGCTTATTAAATATCAGTGATACTATCAAGAGCAGTATGCGGTTTCCTTTTTCCTTCATCCTGTTTCAACTGTTGCCATGCACCTGCAATAAGATTGCTCAGATGTGCGAGTGCCTTTTTGAATTTTGACTTGCTTAATGGTACATTTCCTTCCAATGAGAATATAATGAATAAAATCCACTCTTTCCATGCCTCAAGCTGTTGAGGTGGAAGAGCACAGTGCAATCTGAAGTTTGCGAATGACTGTGGGCTTACAAATGCATATTTTGTTGTCTTCCACCTGTCGTTTTATTATTCACAACATTCTTATTGATAGACATCTAATCTAACAGAGTTCTGGCGTGCATTCTAGCGTTGTGATTTGTCTGTATTCTAAATGGATACCTACAGGCCTACCAATGTTTTTTTTGGGGGGGGATTTCTTCAGGAGGACACATTTTTATACCAGTGCAATCTTAATTAAAAACCTCAATTAGTTTTAGCAAACATATTTGATACTCTGTTTCGATTAAAAAAAATAACATTAGGCCTTTGTCTCAGCGCGTCATTTTTAACTGTCTTGCAATAGTGTTTTATGTGCTACATTACCCTTAGCGTTGGAATTTGTGTTTACTGGAACTGAAGTGGGAGGTGGTAGCCTAGTTTACAGGTCATTTGCATGCAGACATATCGACCAGTCAGAATATCGAAGTTAAATTGTGTTAGTCCACGCAAGCAGTGTTAGGGTTAGGGTTAAAAAAAAAACATGAATATTGATGAAAGGGTACCTCGCAGACGTGAATCCCCATTGGGTCATAAGTATAATTTCATTTGTTACTCATTTAACTTACTAACAATCCTAGATGTTTCGTGGTTCAAGTCCCAAAATAGGAAAGCAATTCTCTCTAATCGCATGAAGATATGCAGTTTTTGACATGCAGAAGATTTGCCAATCACTCTATCCCATTGTTCGGATTTTCGTTATTTAGCCCTCCGAAAAGGCTCACCAGGAAGCACACAATGTCATGACTCGTGTTTTGTCCTTAATTTTATTTTAAATCAAATGACCACAGGTCATAAACCTGAAATACAACAAACAAGTAATGACAATATATTATTCAGATATATTATTTAGTATGTTATTCAAGTAATATAATAATAATGTAAATAATAAATCAAATAAGCCTGCAACACCATCAAAGATGTGGCGAATCTGGCTTAAAACAGCACCGACTACATCACCCAGAATGCCCAGCGCCAGAGGAGCATGCGCACAGTGACTGCCGTCACAGGTTGCTATGGACGCTGTCACAGGACACAGAACCCTTGCCACCACATGCCTCGTCCAAAGGATTTACACACAAACGCAACATAATGCGGCACTCCACCATGGATCACCGAACCAAACCACCGCCACCAGAAACCAGCAGAGTGCTCCGAACAAATCAGCACAATGCAAATGGCTGATAATAATAGCCTAATGCTATATAGCATCTGGTTCGCTGAGCTACCGCACCCAGCGAGCTACAAGTTACTCCCGGCCAACTAACACCGACACAGTGAGGTAAACGTTCAGTGCACAAACATATAAGTGACTTAAACATCAATGCTAGACAGTAGTTCGCAGTTACATACCAACGGGCTGTGTGCTCCTGATGATTGTCTACGGTGAAGTGATTACCAGGTGCTGTTTATTTAAGTCTCTAGTGAAGCTGCGCATGCGCACATAACGTAACATATCTGAGCATCTAACAAACTTAAAGAAATCACTCGTTCCCCATTTAATTGAACACATCAGACCCATTTGCTTCTCTTTTATCTATTTATATATATATATTTTTTTTTCCTGAGTGAGCTAGAAATCTCAACACCCATTGTATTAGTTAAAGGCCCAATGAGGCCATTTTTAAAAAATCTCACTATCAAATAATATCTAGGTTCCTAACTGTTATAGTTTTACATTTAAAATGGTGAAAAGTAAAGTATTATTTAGCAAAAAACTATTTGTCAAGCAAGAATTTAGTTAGGACTGCCTGGGAGTGGTCTGAGTTAGGGACCTATTTGGAAGGGCCTAAGAGGAGAGACATAAACTATTGATAAATTGGTTTTGTCCAATTTAAAACAAAGAATAATAATCTTGTATTCGGCCTCTAAAGTGAATGATATTTCCTCCTTTTACCTCATTTATATAAAGCATCTTAAGGCCCCTGTTGAAACCATTAAACAGACCATGATCGAATTTTAAATGTGAATCAAGGCAAGGACTCTCCAAATGGAATGCGTATGTACAGTACAATCTCATTTGGAGTGTAATGGTAGTCACCGGTAGGACCACACTATTTAGACCTGGCATTGTGAAACAAACACCACAGTGGAAGGATTCACACTGCTTGGGTAGCACAGATTCCATATATAGCACATTTCTCTCCTCCACAGGCCAGGGTAAAAATGATAACAAATATTACCAGAAGGGAACGTGTTGTGAGGTTGTAGCATTAGCCTCCATATTTTCCCACCTTTATTCAATTCAACTAGACCAGTGGTTCCCAAACTTTTTATAGTCCCGTACCCCTTCAAACATTCAACCTCCAGCTGCGTACCCCCTCTAGCACCAGGGTCAGCACACTCTCAAATGTTATTATATATTTTTTTGCCAGAATTGTAAGCCTGCCACACACACACTATACAATACATTTATTAAACATGAGAATGAGTGAGTTTTTGTCACAACCCGGCTTGTGGTAAGCGACAGAGCTCTTATAGGACCAGGGCACAAACAATAATATAATAATCAATAATTTTGCTCTTTTATTTAGCCATCTTACATAGAAAACGTTATTTGTTCATAAAAAAATTGAGAATAACTCACCACAGGTCAATGACAAGGGTGTGCTTGAAAGGATGCACATAACTCTAATGTTGGGTTGTATTGGAGAGAGTCTGTCCTCAATCATTTTCCACACACAGCCTGTGCCTGTATTTCATTTTCATCCTAGTCAGGACTGAGAATCCACTCTCACATAGGTACGTGGTTGCAAAGGGCATCAGTGTCTTAACAGCGCGATTTGCCAAGGCAAGAATCTGAGCGTAGCCCTATCCAGAAATGTGTCAGTGGCTTCTGATTTGAATTCAATTTTCACAGAACCGCTTGTTGCAATTTCGATGAGGCTCTCTTGTTCAGATATTGGTAAGTGGACTGGAGGCAGGACATGAAAGGGATAACGAATCCAGTTGTTTGTGTGGTCCTCTCAGGTGCTTCGCTATATCACATTTAACATTGTCCGTAAGCTTGAGTTCATTTGCACACAAAAGAAATCATACAATGATGGAAAGACCTGTGTGTTGTCCTTGTTAATCCAGACAGAGAAGAGCTCCAACTTCTTAATCATAGCCTCAATTTTGTCCCGCACATTGAATATAGTGGCGGAGAGTTCCTGTAATCCTAGATTCAGATCATTCAAAAAATATCACCCAGATAGGCCAGTCGCTTGAGAAACTCGTCATCATGCAAGCGGTCAGACAAGTGAAAATGATGGTCAGTAAAGAAAACTTTAAGCTCGTCTCTCAATTCCCCCCCCCCCCCCAAAAAAAAAAACGTGTCAATACTTTGCCCCTTGATAACCAGCGCACTTCTGTATGTTGTAAAAGTGTTACATGGTCGCTGCCCATTATCATTGCATAATGCAGAAAACACACGAGAGTTCAGGGGCCTTGCTTTAACTTCTTATGGATGGTGGCAGTATTGAGTAGCTTGGATGACGGACGTGCCCAGAGTAAACTTCCTGCTACTCACTCCCAGAAACTAAGATATGCATATTATTAGTAGATTTGGATAGAAAACACTCTGAAGTTTCTAAAACTGTTTGAATGATGTCTGTGAGTATAACAGAACTCATATGGCAGGCAAAAACCTGAGAAATAATCCAACAGGATGTGGTTTGTAGTTTTTCAAGTTATTCCCTATCCAAACTACAGTGTCTGTGGGGTCATTTTGCACTTCCTAAGGCTTCCACTAGATGTCAACAGTCTTTAGAACCTTGTTTGAGGCTTCTACTGTAAAGTGGGGGTGAATAAGAGCTCCTGGACTCAGAACACTGCCAGCAGGGCATGAGGCTCAGGCATGCGCGTTCACGTGAGAGGTAGCTCAGTTCCATTGCATTTCTGAAGACAAAGGATTTCTCCGGTTGGGACTTTATTGCGGATTTACGATAAAAACATTGCTAAAGATTGATTCTATACATCGTTTGACATGTTTCTACGACTGTAATGGAAATTTTTGAGTTTTCGTCTGACCTGCGCGTCGTGAAGTTGGATTTGTGAACTGAAGGCGCGAACAAAAAGGAGGTATTTGGGAATAAAGGATGGACTTTATCGAACAAAACAAACATTTATTGTGGACCTGGGATTCCTGGGAGTGCATTCTGATGAAGATCATCAAAGGTAAGTGAATATTTATAATGCTATTTCTGACTATTGTTGACTCCAACATGGCGGATATATTGTATGGCATGTTTTTGTCTGAGCGCCGTAGTCAGATTATTGCTTTTTCGGTAAAGCTTTTTTGAAATCTGACACAGCGGTTGCATTAAGGAGAAGTTCATCTAAAGTTCCATGTATAACACTTGTATTTTCATGAACATTTATGATGAGTATTTCTGTAAATTGATGTGGCTCTCTGCAAAATCACTGGATGTTTGAGGCAAAAGATTACTGAACATAACGCGCCAATGTAAACTGAGATATTTGGATATAGATATGAACTTTATCGAACAAAACATACATGTATTGTGTAACATGAAGTCATATGAGTGTCATCTGATGAAGATCATCAAAGGTTAGTGATTCATTTTCTCTCTATTTCTGCTTTTTGTGACTCCTCTCTTTGGCTGAAAAATTGCAGTTTTTTTGTGTGTAGGCGCTGACCTAACATAATCATATGGTTTGCTTTCGCCGTAAAGCCTTTTTGAAATCAGACACTGTGGCTGGATTAACAAGAAGTAAAGCTTTAAAATGGTGTATAATACTTGTATGTTTGAGGAATTTTAATTATGAGATTTCTGTTGTTTTGAATTTGCCGCCCTGCACTTTCACTGGCTGTCGTCATATCGATCCCGCTAACGGGATTTAAGCCATAACAAGTTTAACAAAGTTGACCATTTTCACTGTAGTGTCCAAAACTTCTTTCAAGCTGTCAGGCATTCCCTTGGCAGCAAGAGCCTCTGGGTGGATGCTGCAGTGTCCCCAAGTGACGTCGGGAGCAACTTTTTACCACTCCGCTCTGTCTCCCTGTCATGGCTTTTGCGTCATCAGTAGAGATACCAACACATCTTGACCACAAGTCTATTTGATGATACAAAGCTCTCCAGTACTTTTAAAAATATCCTCTCCTGGTTTCCAGTGGTTTGCGGAAGAGGATGTCTTCCTTAATTGATCCCCCCCCATAAACGTAACGGACATATACCAGGAGCTGTGCCAGGCCCACCACGTCTGACTCATCCAGCTGTAAGGCATATAATTCACTGTCTTGTATGCGAAGCAGTAATTGTTTGAAAACATCTCCTGCCATGTCACTGATGCGCCGTGAAACAGTGTTGTTTGATGAAGGCATTGTCTGTATATTTTTGGGGGCCTTTTCCCCCAGCATTGTCCCAGTCATATCTGCGGCAGCAGGAAGAATTAAGTCCTCCACAATAGTTTGGGGCTTGCCTGTCCTAGCCACTCGGTAGCTCACCATAAAATACGCTTCTAACTCCTTGTTATTAATGGTTTCTGCCGCTTTTATGCATGTCTTACTACTCGAAAGTTGTCTTCATTCGCGGTCAAAACTCCCGTGGCTTATTTTTCAAATTGTCATGTCTCGTTTCTAAATGTCGGCGCAAGAGTGAAGTTTTCCCACGAGAGAGTAACGGTTAATGTGATTGGATGTTAATTATTTGACTAGGCTACCTGTATTTGACATTGTGTTATGCTAAACACTAGATGATTGAATTATATTTTTGGCAGGGAATGTATAGCCCCATTGGATGTATAGCCCCGTTGGAAAATATAAATAAATGTATTGTTTGAAATTGGGAATACCTGAACTAGAGAAACAAAATCAATACCACACTGACGGTTGTAAAAAGTGTTAAGCCATGTTTGAAGGCCACAGCCGTGTTGCACGAAGAGGGGCAAAGTCAGAAAGAAAAACTACAAGGGGGATTATCCAAGGAACTGAATAACACCCGACTTGTCTGGATTCAACATCAATGAATCCCCATATCAGTCCTGCCATTGCTTCATTTCCTTCAAACAGTTCTGCCTGTCATTCTTACCCACTGAACATGTAACCTTTTGAACAACACCATTCTGACATCATATATTTGTCGAGTAAGCATGCGGAAAGACTGGAGCAACACTTTAGTGAAGCAGTGTACCAAAAATCTTTTTTCTGCTCCTTTTGAATTTGCACTGACAGGATTTGACGTAATCAGGCTTGTAAAATGCGAATGGAGACATGACAAATCCAAGGGCTGGTGGTGTTTGATGCCTACTGTAGCTCTGTGAGGACCCTATTGGATGAGCTGACGGTTGACAAGCCAATCAAACAAGGAAGCCTGAGTTGTGGCGGGTTGGAGACCTGTGACGTACCAGATCGTGTGCACTAAGGTTTCCGTTACACGGAACCCAAACTTGCTGCGCGCGTGCGCCATCGTGCATAAATGTATTTTAATGTATAAATGTCCCCCCACACCAAACGTGATCACGACACGCAGGTTAAAATATCAAAACAAACTCTGAACCAATGATATTAATTTGGGGACAGGTCGAAAAGCAATAAACATTTATGGCAATTTAGCTAGTTAGCTTACACTTGCTAGCTAATTTGTCCTATTTAGCTAGCTTGCTGTTGCTAGCGAATTTGTCCTGGGATATAAACATTGAGTTATTTTACCTGACATGCACAAGGTCCTCTACTCCGCCAATTATTCCACACATAAAATGGTCAACCGAATCGTTTCTAGTCATCTCGCTTCCTTCCAGGCCTTTTCTTCTGTTGACTTTTTATATTGCGATTGGCAACTTTCATAAATTAGGTGCTTTACCGCCACTGACCTCGTTCGTCTTTCAGTCACCCACATGGGTATAACCAATGAGGAGATCGCACATGGGTACCTGCTTCTATAAACCAATGAGGAGATGGGAAAGGCAGGACTTGCAGCCTATCTGCGTCACAAATAAAACTGACTTCTATTTTAGCCCTTGGCAACGCAGACGCTCGTTGGCGCAATAATTGAATAATAAAGATTTCTAAATTTATTTTGCAATGCTCGCGCATGTGACGTGAGCGGTGTAGTCAGCCTGTTTGGTAAATGTGGCGCCAGACATTTGATCGGCAACTCTTTTTAATTTACCAGACATTTGAGAAATGTACCTGACCCATATACATTGGGTGCATAACCTGACTAGGGCATCCACCCACGGTGTTCAGAATGACAGAAATCACATTTAGAATATGGTAATTAACAGAACATGGAAGTCGAGGATGCAACGATGTGCTGTCCTTACCGAATTCTGATGTGCACTTTGAACATCTTAGAATAACTGTCCTCATTTACTTTTCCTCAGCCAACAAGACAAGTAACCAACAGCAAGATCACTGGCCTATCTACTACAGTAGAAAAGTTTAGGCTACCTATTCTATTGGTCAGTTTGTCGAGATAGAAATGGCATATTCTGGGACAGTTGTGGGACGATCGATCCCAAATTCATGCAACCAGTAGGCGTAGGCTAAATTTTTAAAAAGCAATGAGTCCAATGGAACCGATCAGAACGTTTAGCTTAAAATGTTGAACTATTATTTCTTCACATTATAAGCACAGCAATGCCCACATGGCAGCAGGCTACACATGAATATTCGTTCTATAATCCAATTAGCATGAAAACACCGTTGTCAAACGGGCACAGCACATGCGAGTGGTTTCATGTGACAGAAATGAAAATATCCGTTAGAAATGTAGAAAGAGGAGATCTAATAGGCTACTTTGAAGCAAGGTAAGACATGCCTCATATGTATTAAAAAGTAGAGATTTCAAACTATCACCAACTCATTGCATAGTGGTATCTGACACACTGATGAAGCCTGCCTTCCGTTGCCGTTTGATGCCGCGTTCAAAACAACTGGGAACTCGGAAATATCCAACTTCAGTGCTTTCAAGACCACTATGAACTAGGAAAAACATTTGCTCAGACGGGAAAAATAGTTTTGAACGGTCATTCAACTCGGAATTCCAATTTGGGCCTCTTTCTATAGCTCCGACTTTCCAACCTAAAGATCATGATTTGACCTCATATTTTTCAGAGTTCCCAGTTGTCTTGAAAGCACCACAAGACATTGCAGCAGCAGCTCTTGCGCTGTCTGAATGATTTTTCATTCAAAGGCTCTGTATCTGTATGCTATAGGTGGGATAAATAAGAAGCATAACGAATATACTGAACACACGAGCCAATTTAATTCCATTAAATTATGCAAATTACACTAGCATGACCAGTCAACTGGTATTTACATTAATCAACATGGTAAAAACACCAGTCTCAACGTCAACAGCGACGAGGTGACTCCATGATGCAGTGTTAATGTTGTAAATGACTATTGTAGCTGGAAATGGCTGTTTAAAAAATGTATGAATACATTTTTATAGAATATCTACATAGGCGCACAGAGGCCCATTTATCAGCAACCATCACGCCTGTGTTCCAATGGCACGTTGTTAGCTAATCCAAGTTGATCATTAGAAAACTCTTTTGCAATTATGTTAGCACAGCAGAAAACTATTGTCCTGATTTTAAAAAAGCAATAAAACTGGCCTTCTTTAGACTAGTTAAGTATCTGGAGCATCAGCGTTTGTGGGTTCTATTACAGGCTCAAAATGGGCAGAAACAAAGACCTTTCTTCTGAAACTTGCCAGTCTATTCTGGTTCTGAGAAATGACGGCTATTCCATCCAAGAAATTGCCAAGAAACTGAAGATCTCGTACAACGCTGTGTACTACTCCCTTCACAGAACAGAGCAAACTGTCCCTAACCAGAATAGAAAGAGGAGTGGGAGGCCCTGGTGCACAACTGAGCAAGAGGACAAGTACATTAGTGTCTAGTTTGAGAAACAGACACCTCACAAGTCCTCAACTGGCAGCTTCATTAAATAGTTCTAGCAAAACACCAGTCTCAACGTCAACAGTGAAGAGGCGACTCCGGGATGCTAGCCTTCTAGGCAGAGTTGCAAAGAAAAATACATATCTCAGACTGGCTAATAAAAGTATAAGATGAGCAAAAGAACACACACTGGACAGAGGAACTCAGCCTAGAAGGCCAGCATCCCGGTGTCACATCTTCACTGTTGACCACCCTCTGGAGAGCCCTGCTGTTGTGGGAGGTGCAGTTGCCCACATCGTCCATGATGTGTACGCTGAGAAACTTAAAACCTTCCACCTTCTCCACTACTGTCCCATCGATATGGATGGGGGGGTGCTCCCTCTGCTGTTTTCTGAAGTCCACAATCATTTTGTTTTGTTGACGTTAAGTGAGCGGTTGCTTTCCTGACACCACACTCCGAGTGCCCTCACCTCCTCCCTGTAGGCTGTCTTGTTGTTGGTAATGAAGGCTACTACTGTTGTCGTCTGCTAACTTGATGATTGAGTTGGAGGCGTGCATGGCCACACAGTCATGGGTGAACAGGGAGTGCAGGAGGGGGCTGAGCACGCCCCCTTGTGGGGCCCCAGTGTTGAGGATCAGCGAAGTGGAATGTTGTTACGTACCTTCACCACCTGGGGGCGGCCCGTCAGGAAGTCCAGGACCCAGTTACACAGGGTGCAGTTGAGACCCAGGGCCTCTAGCTTAATGATGAGCTTGGAGGGGACTATGGTTACTGAGCTGTAGTCAATGAACAGCATTCTTACGTAGGTATTCCTCTTGTCCAGATGGAATAGGGTAGTGTTTAGTGTGATTGCGATTGCATTGTCTGTGGACCTATTGGGGCGGTATACAAATTGAAGTGGGTCTAGGGTGACAGGTAAGGTGGAGGCGATATGATCCTTGACTAGTCTCTCAAAGCACTTGATGACAGAAGTGAGCGCTATGGGGCGATAGTCATTTAGTTCAGTTACCTTTACCTTCTTGGGTATAGGAACAATGGTGGCCATCTTGAAGCATGTGGGGACAGCAGACTGGGATAGGGAGAGAGTGAATATGTCCGTGGCTGGTGTGTGCATGGTCTGAAGACGCGGCTAGAGATGCCGTCTGAGCCAGCAGCCTTGTGAGGGTTAACACGTTTAAATGTTTTTACTTCTCCGTGGTCGACCTGAGTGAGCCCACAGTCCTTGGTAGCAGGCCGCGTCGGTGTTACTGTTTTATCCTCAAAGCAGACAGATGGTGTTTAGTCTGTAGAGACTGCCACATACGTCTTCTGTCTGATCCTTTGAATTGCGACTCCACTTTGTCTCTACTGACATTTTGCTTGTTTGATTGCCTTGCGGAGGGAATAACTACACTGTTTGTATTCATCCATATTCCCAGTCACCTTTCTATGGTTAAATGCTGTTGTTCGCACTTTCAGTTTCGCGCGAATGCTGCCATCTGTCCACAGTTTCTGGTTTGAGTAGGTTTTAATAGTTACAGTGTGTATAACATCTCCGACGCACTTCCTTATAAATTCACTCACCGAATCAGCGTATAAATCAATATTATTCTCTGAGGCTACCCGGAACATATCCCAGTCCGCGTTATCAAAACAAAGTGTGGATTCCGATTGGTCAGACCAGCGTTGAATAGTCCTTGTCACGGGTATATCCTGTTTGAGTTTCTGCCTATAGGAAGGGAGGAGCAAAATAGAGTCGTGGTCAGATTTCCTGAAAGGAGGTCGGGGGAGGGCCTTGTATGCATTGCGGAAGTTTAGAGTAGCAGTGATCCGGTGTTTTGCCAGCGCGAGTGCTATAGTCAATATGCTGATAGAATTTAGGTAGCCTTGTTCTCAAATTTGCTTTGTTAAAATCCCCAGCTATAATAAATGCAGCCTCAGGATATATGGTTTCCAGTTTGCCTAAAGTCCAGTGAAGTTCCTTGATGGCTGTCATGGGTATCGGCTTGAGGGGAGATGTACACGGCTGTGATAATAACCGACGAGAATTCTCTTGGGAGATAATACGGTCGGCATTTGATTGTGAGGAATTCTATGTCAGGTGAACAAAAGGACTTGAGTTCCTGTATGTTTTTACAATTACACCATGAGTCGTTAATCATAAAACATACACACAACTGCATCTAGCCTGCCTGATTGGGCAGCCATTTGGATCAGTAATGGGTTTTTTTCTTGGCAGTTTAGCCTACAAGGTCCATGCACATTAGCATGCCAGTAATATGGTGCATTTCTTTCAGGTTCTATCTGCTAACAGAAACATGCTAATGCATGGATTTCTAGGGGCATTCATATGAATTATGAGAATGCGGGGGAAGGTATATCCATAGTTTCCACGTTTTGGCTTCCGGGTTTCTAAGAGTTTTCGAAAATGTTGAAATAATGCCTGCTCTAGAATGCCCTTCTAACCAATCAGAATCAAGTATTCAACAATGCCATGGTATAAACACAAACAATTTTCTTCTGTACAAAATAATTATTCATCTCGTTTCTCGCCGTCATAGAAATGTGGTTTTGTTACTGTCATCTTTTGTGTGAAGTGAATTGAGAGAACCTATGGCACGTTCTGCCACTTGCAGTTTGCCCCTGTAGTAAAGGCATACCGGAATGCAAATATTATTTAAGTGATGAACTGAAGCTATGCATAGGGAGCGAGGCAACACAGGCCCTGGTGCTCTGTGTGTTTGATGTCCGTCTCTCTCCCTTCATCCCCCAGTGTGTGGATGAGCTACTGGAGCGTGTGTGTGTGTCCCCGACGCAGGGCATCAACTACTCTGATTAGCTTTTTGACTCATGTGTCGAGTGACTGACTGACATCCAGCGGCTCATTGAGAAATCACTCCCAGGCTTTTATTTAGCCAGCCAGCCAGTGTTCCTATTGATTTCTAACGGCAAGCCATCTTTGCAAGTATAGAAAGAAAAAAATTGTTTGTAGAGGTCATAGAATTACTCTAGACAATATATTGCATTGGCGCATACTGTAAATAAGTCCACAATTCTTGAGGCTCCTGGTTTTAAAGTGGGCACTAATACAATGAAAGACAATATAGCCACAATAGAACCTGTTAAAATGATCAGCTCCTCACCCAGGCATCAATAATGAATGCCACTGGGTTATGAATTTAATTAAGAAGATGTCATATCTAAACCCTGATCAATATGATTAATCAGTCATGCTCCCGCAGGGTATTTCTCCCATGTGTTTGTGGTACTTACTTGAGCTCTCAGAAATGGTAGATTATCTGCTAAAGCCTCCGCATCACGTCAGGTAACTCAGACCCTCCTGTCAATTACTGCTTTAATCGAATCTACTGTAGGCTAGATCATATTTCCATACAATATTTAGGACCACGGTCACAGCTATGCCTTATCTTTATGTAATCAAAAGAATAACTGATAAGTGCCTTAATCATTTATAATGCACCTTTCTAGTTACGGGGTTTTGGAGTCTTATTTTTATGGCTAAAAGTAAGAGGCAGTTGAGTTGGCAATTAGAGTAAGCATTCTCAATGTTTTAATAAATCAAAACAAATAAAATCTCAAAGTTATGTTGAATATAAAACATCTGAATTCTCAGCATTCTCACCCTGCAGCCTGGAAGTAAGCCGAGAGCTAGTGCTTTGGTTGACCAAAACATCGATTGGCTTTTGCACCGACTTCACACGCTATAGGTATAATTGGGATTGCTGATATGTTGGTGCTGCACTTATTCCGTTGCACAGCCTTGCACGAACACGTGATCTTTTGCTAAGGTATGAAGCTATGGTTGCAGTTATGATGGCATGCAGACTTGGATGTGAATCATGTATTCTCATCTCTGGAATGCATTCCTGTTAAATTAGGTCAACCCCTCTCAAAATCCAATTAAGATAATATATATTCAATGCATTGGGAAATGTATACAAACAACCTCCATTATTTGTTTAAGCCACACAACACTGTGTTAAACTCAATATGCATTCTGTAGTGACTTAATTGCTATTAGTATCAGACACATTGTGTCAACGATCAGTACAGTGAAAATGTCCACTATTTTCCTGCCTGTAAGCCATTTCTTCTGACTGAGCCCCCCATCATCAAAGTATCAGTATCCAGCTATACCTAATGAGATTTGATCCTAATATACTGAGATAGGGGTACAGAGTTCACATAGTCCGTGCTGTTCTACAGTACATTTGGAAAGTATTCAGTCCCCTTTTGTCACATTTTGTTACGTTACATCCGTATTCTAAAATGGATGAAATGAAAAACAATCTACACACATTTTTACATTTTAGTCATTTAGCAAACGCTCTTATCCAGAGCGACTTACGGTAGTGAATGCATACATTTCATTTCATGCATTTTTTTTTGTTTTGTACTGGCCCCCCGTGGGAATCGAACCCACAACCCTGGCATTGCACACACCATGCTGGCATTGCAAACACCATGCTCTACCAACTGAGCCACAGGGAAGACCACAACACAGCATGACAAAATGAAAATGTGTTTTTACACATCTTTGCTAATTTTATAAAACATGTAAGAACAGAATTACCTTATTTAAATAAGTATTCAGACCCTTTGCTTTGAGACTCGAAACTGAGATCAGGTGCATCCTGTTTCCATGGATCACCCGTGAGATGTTTCTACAACTTGATTGGAGTCCACCTGCGGTAAATTCAATTTATTGGACATGATTTGGAAAGGCACACACCAGTCTATATAAGGTCCCGCAGTTGACAGTGCATGTCGGCGCAAAAACAAACCATGAGGTCGAAGGAATTGTCTGTAGAGCTCCGAGACAGGATTGTGTTGAGGCACAAATGGAGAAGTTTGGAACCACCAAGACTTCCTAGAGCTGGCTGCCCGGCCAAACTCAGCAATTGGGGGAGAAGGGCCTTGGTCAGGGAGGTGACCAAGAACCCGATGGTCACTCTGACAGAGCTCAAGAGTTCCTCTGTGGAGATGGGAGAACCTTCCTGAAGGACAACCATCTCTGCAGCACTCCACCAATCAGGCCTTTATGGTAGTGGCCAAGATTCTCTGGTCTGATGAACTATTTGGCCTGAATGCCAAGCGTTGCGTCTGGAGGAAACCTGGCACCATCCCTACGGTGAAGCATGGTGGTGGCAGTATCATGCTGCGGGGATATTTTTCAGAAGCAGGGACTGGGAGACTAGTCAGTATCGAGGGAAAGGTGAACGGCGCAAAGTACAGAGAGATCCTTGAAGGTTCAACTTCCGACAGAACAATGACCCTAAGCACACAGACAAGACAACGCAGGAGTGGCTTTGGGACAAGTCTCTGAATGTCCTTGAGTGGCCCTGCCAGAACCCAGACTTGAACCCGATTCAACATCTCTGGAGAGACCTGAAAATAGCTGTGCAGCGACACACCCCATCCAGCCTGGCAGAGCTTGAGAGAAACTCCCCAATTACAGGTGTGCCAAGCTTGTAGCGTCAGACCCAAGAAGACTCGAGGCTGTAATCGCTGCTTCAACAAAGTACTGATTTAAAGGGTCTGAATACTTATGTAAATGTGATATTTAAGGTTAAACATTGATTTAATTTTTTTTATTTTGCAACAATTTCTAAACGCGCTTTTGCTTTTTCATTATGGGGTATTGTGTGTAGATTGATGAGGGGGGGAGAAACTATTTTATACATTTTAGAATAAGGCTGTAACGTAACAAAATGTGGAAAAAGTCAAGGGGGTCAGAATACTTTCCAAAGGCGCTATATCTCCAAGATGAAGAGTCGTGTTACAAATGATCTGTGAACGTCATTAGGCACCTGCTCTGAGCTGGAAATCATTTTGAACAATGTCCCTGCCCATGACTTGTTCAAAAGTATTTTTTACAGGATGTACAGTATTTTATTCAGCAGTTGGGTCACATGCAATCTAATGAAGAAAATGCTTGTGGCTCATGTCCAATAGCAAAACAAATGTCCAGCAAAACAAAATGGAAATACTACCTCCTTCAAATGTTTTTTCAAGTGGAGGAATTGCAGCTCTTTTAACAAGAATCATCGTAGTTGTTTAACATGCAAGATGTCGATCAATCAATTATATTCCATAGTTTGAAAGGAATTAGTGTGAAGTGATTTAGCCCATTTTCTATAGATATAACCATAGTTTGATAAATTACAGAGTGGAGCGCTTATAATTCTGACTCACCTTTTATCCCCCCAGTGGTTTATATTTAATTGACAGGCGTGGGTTGTTTCTTCCATCTCTCTTCTTCTTTCATCTTGAAAGTCTCATGTCCCCTGTGGCAGTTGGAACAGCCCACCAGCTTCAGAACATGTTTAAGATGTAGGCTAACTTTTTTTTATTAGGCTAATATTTTTTATTTCGTATTTAGATTACCAAACATTTTCATACTTAAGATTTTCTGCATTGGTCAATGTAACAGAGCCCTACTTACCATTTTCCCTCTATAATTCTGAAGTTTGATTTATTGTAGCATGTTTTGGCTTAGTCAACTGCGTCCCTTCGTGACAAATAGCTGGCAAACTATTTCCATTAGGATAAATGCTGAAGTAAATTGTAAATCCAGAACATTCACTTTTGTCTTACTCGTGCTTAACTTTAACGGTATTCCTACACCATCCATTGGGTTATATAATTCAAATGGACTACTTTTGATAACATCTACCATTTGCAGCAAATCAACTTAGCACAAGAAACAACTTTAAAATACTCAACTTTCAAGCCTCAACAGATAAGAATATTCTTCATACACGTGTTTCATTAAAATATATAACTTGAAATCAGTAGACAATATGCACGCACATAATGCTACTCAAAGTCTACCTCACTTATATATTGAGTCTCATTGTGCAGGATGCCATGTCTCGCTCTCTTTTGCTCAATTCTATTACATCTTCACTGCATACCAAATTTGTCAGCGGCTCGTATTGTCATGTTCAATATCATCAGCTGCTCTATAGATTCCAGGCTGTCAGTCTCCACAGACAAATAATTCCCCCTGTCCGATGATGGGGAGTGATCGTGTTGGCTGAAGGAGAAGCAGACGGCATGCCAGAGAACAGGGCTTGTTAGGACATGGCAGGTTGGGCTATAGACAACGTTCAGTAGCCCCCCTCCCTCCCACCCCTATGACAGACTCTAAATGGATGAGCCCCACCATTCCCTCTAGTATACTCAGACTCAGCAGAGTAGTGTCTTAGATGGGAGGGGGGGTTTTGAATTATTTCATATCTTATTTTGTGTTTTTTAATGTTTGGTGTACTCTTGTTTTTGTAATTCCATGACTGGGTTGTCTAGAAGTTGGCTTTGTTCAGGCCTGGCTCTCAAAGTTTTTCTCTCCCAACAGCCATCACGGTTTTCCTTCAAGCCGTTAGCAAAGTTTTCTTTTGATAAATGATGCGATCAAAATCAATTTGATTATGGTTCTACCAAAGGGAGCGCATATACGTTTCATGTCATCAGTAATCTGTCTTTTTCATCACTTTATTTTTACCAGGCTTGGAGTCTGCTAGATTTCTTAAACAAACAAGAATAAATATGGGCTATATGGTCACACCTGTTGTAATCATGTCCCTCCATCCATACCAGAACTAAATCAGTGTAAAAGTATTCAGGCCCCTTTTTCTATATTTGGTTACATTACAGACTTATTCTAAAATTGATGAAGTTATTATTCTTATCAATCCACACACATTACCTCATGACAAAGCAAAAACAGATTTTTAGAAATGTTTGCTAATTTAGAAAAAATAAATAACATATAGCATATTTACAGAAGTATTCAGACCCTTTGCTATGAGACTCAAAATTGAGCTCAGGTGCATCCTGTTTCCATTGATCATCTGTGAGATGTTTCTGCAACTTGATTGGGTTCCACCTGTGGAAAATTCAATTGATTGGCCATGATTTGGAAAGGCACACACCAGTCTATATAAGGTCCCACAGTTGATAGTGAATGTCAGAGCAAAAACTAAGCCATGAGGTCGAAGGTATTGTCTGTAGAGCTCCGAGACAGGATTGTGTCGGCACAGATTTGGGAAGGGTACCAAATAATGTGTGCAGCATTGAAGTTCCTCAAGAACACAGTAGCCTTAAATGAAAGAAATGTGGAACCACCAAGACTCTTCCTAGAGCTGGCTGCCAAGCCAAACTGAACAACCGGGGGAGAAGGGTCTTGGTCAGGGAGGTGACCAAGAATCCGATGGTCACTCTGACAGAGCTCCAGAGTTCCTCTGTGGAGATGGGAGAGCCTTCCAGAAGGACAACCATCTCTGCAGCACACTACCAATCAGGATTGTATGGTAGTGTGGCCAGACTTCTCAGTAAAAGGCACATGTCAGCCCACTTAGAGTTTGCCAAAAGGCACCTGAAGACTGACCATGAGAAACAAAATTCTCTGGTCTGATGAATCCAAGATTGAACACTTTGGCCGTAATGCCAAACTTCACGTCTGGAGGAAACCTGGCACCATCCCTTCAGTGAAGCATGGTGGTGGCAGCATCATGCTGTGGGGATGTTTTTCAGCGGCAGGGACTGGGAGACTAGTCAGGTTTGAGGGAAATATGAACAGCGCAAAGTATAGAGATCCTTGAAGCGCTCAAGACCTCCGACTGTGGCGCGACGGTTCACCTTCCAACAGGACAATGACCCTAAGCACACAGCCAAGACAATGCAGGAGTGCCTTCAGGACAAGTCTCTGAATGTCCTTGAGTGGCCCAGCTAGAGCCTGTACTTGAACCCGATCTAACATCTCTGGAGAGACAGAGCTTGAGAGGATCAGCAGAGACGAATGGAAGAAACTCCCCAAATACAGGTGTGCCAAGCTTGTAGCGTCAGACCCAAGAAGACGTGAGGCTGTAATCGCTGCCAAAGGCGCTTCAACAAAGTACTCAGTAAAGGGTGTGAATAATTATGTAAATGTGATATTTCAATTTTTTTATAAATTTGCAAAAATGTCTAAAAACCCGTTTTTGCTTCGTAATTATGGGATATTGTGTGTAAATTGAGGGAATAAAACAATTGTAATCATTTTAATAATAAGGCTGTAATGTAACAAAGACCAAGGAGCTCTCCAAACAGGTCAGGGACAAAGTTGTGGAGAAGTACAGATCAGGGTTGGGTTATAAAAAAAATATATCCGAAACTTTGAACATCCCACGGAGTACCATTTAAATCCATTATTAACAAGTTGAAAGAATATGGCACCACAACAAACCTGCCAAGAGACGGCCGCCCACCAAAACTCACAGACCAGCCAAGGAGGGCATTAATCAGAGGCAACAAAGAGACCAAAGATAACCCTGAAGGAACTGCAAAGCTGAGATTGGAGTATCTGTCCATAGGACCACCTTTAAGCCGTACGCTCCACAGAGCTGGGCTTTATGGAAGAGTGGCCAGAAAAAAGCCATTGCTTAAAGAAAAAATGTGTTTTGTTCACCAAAAGGCATATGGGAGATTCCCCAAATATATGGAAGAAGGTATTCTGGTCAGATTAGACAAAAATGTGGCATTTTGGCCATCAAGGAAAACGCTATGTCTGGCACAAACCCAACACCTCTCATCACCCAGAGAACGACATCCCCACAGTGAAGCGTGGTGGCGGCAGCATCATGCTGTGGGTATGTTTTTCATCGGCAGGGACTGGGAAACTGGTCAGAATTGAAGGAACGATGGATGGCGCTGAACACGGGGAAATTCTTGAGGGAAACCTGTTTCAGTCTTCCAGAGATTTGAGACTGGGACAGAGGTTCACCTTCCAGCAGGACTATGACCCTAAACCTACTGCTAAAGCAACACTCGAGTGGTTTAAGGGGAAACATTTAAATGTCTTGGAATGGCCTCGACAAAGCCCAGACCTCAATCCAATTGAATCTGTGGCATTACTCAAAGATTGCTGTACACCAGCAGAACCCATCCAAGTTGAAGGAGCTTGAGCAATTTTGCCTTGAGGAATGGGCAAAAATCCCAGTGGCTAGATGTGCCAAGCTAATAGAGACATACCCCAAGAGAATTGCAACTGTAATTGCTGCGAATGGTAGCTCTACAAAGTATTGACTTTTGGGGGGTGAATAGTTATGCACGCTCAAGTTTTCTGTTTTTTTGTTTTATTTCTTGTTTGTTTCACAATAAAAAAATGTTTTGCATCTTTAAAGTGGCAGGCATGTTTTGTAAATCAAATGAAACAAACCCCCCAAAAATCTATTTTAATTTCAGGTTGTAAGGCAACAAAATAGGAAAAATGCCAAGGGGGGTGAATACTTTCGCAAGCCACTGTACTTTCCAGTTCAGAAATCTGTTCCTCAGCAGTTTTTTTTTCTTAATTTCTCTGCTAGCTGTAATAATGGATTAGCTCAATGAATGGCCATCAAGATCTTGGCACAATGTAAGTGTCATAGGCACTAAATGATTTGATCTATCCAAGTCATTAAGTTGAGGTTGGAACAGAAATTTGCAGACGTTCTGCAGACTAAGATGTATTTTAGTGTCTTGCACTCTTAAACGGCCCACTCCTCTAAGACAGACAGGGTCAGACTAACAGCCCTGCAGTGTGAGCTCATACTGATAATGTGACGTTATACAGTATCTTTTAAAGCTGAAGTTAAACAATGTCCACAACTCTGATCAAATTAACCCTAAAACTCTTCTTTTATTTTGTCTTTTTGCTCTCTTTCTCTCTTTCTCTCTAGCTATGGGAGCTATCCTCTGGCGAGATGCTCCTGTCTGTTCTTTTTGACGTGGGCATCATGTCAGTGACCCTTGACCCCTGCGAGTACTACCTCTTCTGCGGTGGCAGTGACGGCGGTATATTTCAGGTGTCCCTCTGTACCCAGGTAAGCTATATATTTTTTTGTCTTTGCCACCCTCGCTGTTTAACCCTGAGCTTTCATCGATTAACTTCACATCGCGTTTGAATTACAAACTGTGGGTCTCTTTTAATGGAGCATCCGTCAAGCACAACCTTGCCCACGCAGACATGGGTTTTTGTTTCATAACATCAAGGGTTCATCAATGGCCTCTCTGTACATTATAAACGGGTTGCCCTACCATAAATAACCAACCCGTTGTGGACAGTACCCACGGAGGGAAGTGTCTGGACAGGGGTGAGCTCAGCCGGGTGACGGCAAATTGGAAAGCAGATATACAGCAGGCACAATGGGCCACAGTCTGGCGACGCCGCAAGGGCAAGTGACGTAACTGAGAGAGACTTTGAACTGACAGTCATCTGTAAAACCATAGCCAGTTCATAGAACTTTGAAGACTGCAGATGAGCAGCCTGAGGCAAATAAGCACATTAATGTCAAGCCCTTGAAAATAACCTTAGAATTTCATATACTGTCATCAAACCCGTTACCCGATATATTCATTATTTAAAAGTGAGACAATTTAATTTCCACAAGTGAAGGCGGAAACACTTCACCAAGTACACACAACTGACAACTTAATAAATTGAGAACATTACAAATAAAAGAATCCCTCCTCCACCTGTCAATTGCCGCATAATACACCTTTGACTGAATTCCCTTTTGAGTTAGTCCTGTACATTTTCCAGTGAAGAACCAAAATACAGTACACTTCATAAGATCAGCTGACAGCGCCTTGATGTGTCTCCACACTGCTGGCCTGGAACTTGGCTGCTAAAGTTTGTTAATGAAGAGGGGAATGTGAGTGATGTTTGGACCAGCCCACATCTCTCTGGTGCACAGGGAAGGTCAAGGCAGGTTACACTTACACAAAGCTTTGTCTAGTGGGAGATTGGGGAGGCATTTCCGGAACACTACTCTAAAGCATCCTACAGAATCTTCGCTTGGGATCACCCCAGTTTTTCCAGCTTAAGCCACTGAGAAAGTCTTCTTCAGTTCAAAGGGAAAATATTAATAAAACCCGAAGTCTACCATCTGCCACAATTTGTAATTCTGCACATGTATCGGGGAATTCTCTAAAGATACTCCTCTGTTGCTTTTCCATGAACTTTCTAACATTGCACCATCCTTGTACGGGTGAATCCCCACGCTGTTGGCCTGAAAGATGGAGAGGTGATAGAATGCGGGAAAGGGGGGGGGGGGTACACCAGCAAAGCCTGTGTTTTGGGTTTAAATCGCCTGGGGTCTTTAATTGCTATTACTGCCCGATACCATGCCTCATGAGGGACTTCTTTGCCCCCCCTACGGTGCTCTTGGTTGCCCCCATATAACAGTTTCTATACATTCCCATCAGTCTCGTCTAGTGGGATTCTTTCTGACCTCTCTCTTTCAAGGAGAAAAGAAGACACACATCAGGTTCAGAGTTATGTCTGCCAGCCCTTCTGGCTAAGTGAATCTAGTCTTACTGCAACGTGCTAATCAAGAGCTTCCTGCGTCTTCCTCGGCTTAAACACAAGATGGACTTCTGTATTTGGCATGATTGATGGTTTGTTTGCAGGATAGGCTCATTTTGTGCCCCTTAAAGTCACATTTCAATGCAGACAAATGTCTTTGTCGAGCTGCAGAGAATTAATCCAAATATTGTATGTAACTGACATAACCAACTAGATCAGAGAAGACATTAATGGATGTGGTTCAATTTGAGTTTCAAGCTTTGTCCTCTCCTCCTTTCTACTCGTCATGAGTTTCATGTCAGGTACCACAAAGAAACTTGTATAAAAGACTCAATTAAACATGACATAAATGAATGTGCACATTTTAGCACAAGAAAGGATCCCCCTCCCCTTGTTAGACCACCCCACTTCTATTTAAAACCTAATTTCCCTTATCCTGGCTCTTGCAGTCGCACAAAACTGGGTGCGAGACACTCACTGTGCAGGCGGGTTGCCCATAGGCATCACTCCCCATGATAGACAAATCCTGCCTTTTTTCTCTTCCTCTCTCACTCCTGAAGTAAGTTTTTTTTTAGATGGAGTGCTTCCCAATGCTTACTTCCATGGCTTGAGAATCACTGTCTGAGTAAAGGCAGATTGCTCACTGGTCCATTTATTTACTCCATTTATGTATCCATAATTAAACTCGCAACATTTAGGTTTTTCAACCTCCTTACTCGATATCTCTTTTAGTTTTAATTGTGAAAGCCTCTCCCAAAATCCATCAGCCCCACTGGAAATGTTGTGGGTGGCTCTTGCATGTATGGCCAAATAAGCGATATCCTAGAGGCATCAGGTTTGAGTGGAGAAAAGTCTGTGAAAGGGTGCTGCAGATGGATGGCTGCAGATGGATAACAAATACACTATATATACACAAGTATGTGGACACCCCTTCAAATTAGTGCATTCGGCTATTTCAGCCACACTCGTTGTTGACCGGTGTATAAAATCAAGCACACGGCCATGCAATCTCCATAGACAAACATTGGCAGCAGAATGGCCTTACTTTAGAGCTTAGTGACTTTCAACGTGCCACCGTCAAAGGATGCCACCTTTCCAACAAGTCAGTGTGTCAAATTTATGCCCTGCTAGAGCTGCCCCAGTCAACTATATAAGTGCTGTTATTGTGAAGTGGAAATGTCTAGGAGCAACAACGGCTCAGCCGCGGGACTGGTGTGCCACACAAGCTCACGAGACCGCCGAGTGCTGTAGCGCGTAAAAAAAATCATCTATCCTCGGTTGGAACACTCTACAGAGTTCCAAATTGCCTCTGGGAGCAACGTCAGCACAAGAACTGTTCGTCGGGAACTTCATGAAATGGTTTTCCATGGCCAAGCAGCCGCACACAAGCCTAAGATCATCATGCGCAATGGCAAGCGACGGCTGGATTGGTGTAAAGCTTGCCGCCGTTGGACTCTGGAACAGTGGAAATGCGCTCTCTGGAGTGATGAATTACGCTTCACCATCTGGCAGTTCGACGGACTAATCAGGGTTTGGCAGATGCCAGGAGAACGCCACCTGCCCCAATGCGTTGTGCCAACTGTAAAGTTTGTTGGAGGTATGCGGCTGTTTTTCATGGTTCGGGCTAGGCCCCTTAGTTCCAGTGAAGGGAAATCTTAATGCTACAGCATACAATGACATTCAAGCCGATTCTGTGCTTCAAACTTTGTGGCAACAGTTTGGGGAAGGCCCTTTCTTGTTTCAGCATGAAAATGCCCCCGTTCACAAAGCGAGGTCTATACAGAGATGGTTTGTCAAGATCGGTGTGGAAGAACTTGCCCTGACCTCAACCCCATCGAACACCTTTGGAATGAATTGGAACGCCGACTGCGAGCCAGGCCTAATTGCCCAACATCAGTGCCCGACCTCACTAATGCTCTTGTGGCTGAATGGAAGTCCCCGCAGCAATGTTCCAACATCTAGTGGAAAGCCTAACCAGAAGAGTAGAGGCTGTTATAGCAGTAAAGGGGGGACCAACTCCATATTAATGCCCATGATGTTGGACTGAGATGTTCGACGAGCAGGTGTCCACATACTTTTGGTCATGTAGTGTATATCTATCTGTTAGGACTGTCATTTTTTCAACAGTTCCCTTACTCATCTCTTCTCCAACCAATAGCTTATTTATGTCCTCTCCATCTCCATGCCCCCTCTCACTGACACATGGTTATTGTTCCAGTCCTCTCAATAAATATGAATACAACCAAAACGTGAATGTTAGTCAGTAAGGGACAGGGGGATCTATTGGTGGCACCATGATTACATGAGAATATTAACAGAAACGGTCCTATAGACTGGTCCTTTTAGTTGTTATAATTGTATTTAGAGATGTTTGGCTACGGTACAGATTACTTTATCTAATATCATTCTACTATTGGTCAGGGGATTCTGCAACCCTTTTATGTTCACTTTTTGACATGAAAGTATCACAATTGCTTTGTATGTTGTAGTGGAGTGACTTGACCTCAGGAAGAATGGCTAAGTCATAAAATAGTAATTGATTTGAAAGATAAAACATTTCTGAGGGAGTTTATCATTTCATTTATTCATATTGAAGTGTGTTTCATGTATACTGAAAAGACCTGTTGCAATTATTGAGAAGATTCCCAAAGTCAAGACCCAGTTTGGGTAACCAAGTTTCTCAGCTTCTTATTAATGCCTACCGACCCCTTTCACCATGGTCCTGTATCTGGAATCATAGGTTATTAATGTGCTAACGTTCCTCATGTTTTTTTAATTTATTTTTTTATCTTTAATGCTTGCCTTTCAGAGATTTTCAAAGCCAAGCTGCTGCTGCCCCATTGACTCGTACGCCTTTTGACTTCCAACCTCAGTCTTTAGACGCTTAGTTATTTAGGCATATCATCTTAAAGATCAATTGGTTAATTAAGGTAATTGGAGAGGATAAAAGCTTTTATAGCCCTGGATTTGAGTACAACTAATAATGATTATCAATGTGTTTAAAGAGCGGAACATGTCGTTTGTTAAAACAGGTATTTGATTAAACAATGTTTTAATGCCAAGCTTTGCGTTGTTGCATCGTTCCTCCATAGATGCTGGAACTTGCTGGTGAGTGAAATCACAGCTTTTTTAATCCTGCATCATTTCCTCTTCCCTCTGGCTTCCCCCTAGCTCTCAAAGTATAATGATCCGTCTCATTATGCTGCATTCTGTCATTCATACTAAAGGGATTGCAGATAATCTGTTACTCATTTGTCCTCGTTGTGATTGAGACTGGATATTGTGTTGCTTTGGGCCAACTGGCTTCCATTACAAATGTTTTATATATATATTTTTTAAATGTATGTATTCATTTTTACATAATTTGTTAGAATCCAATAGGGTTGCTGCACATCTGAACATATTGTGGTTTATTTTTAACACAGTGAGATCCCTTTGTATTGAAGCTACCTGTATACTGTATTTGGACCTTGCATCAACCCCATAAGTTAACCATAATTTCCCTATAGCAACAACCACATTTTTGTTTCCATCTCATGATTCAGCTTAAAGATTTTCGGAGTATAATATCGGAAGTCTGCCATCTCTACAGTCAGCATCTAAAAGGAATTAACTCTCTGCTAGCATGTGTCTTTCTGCTCCTCTAATTGTGCTGTTTACCCGATTTGGGGAGAGTTATTCATTTCCTAAACAGCTTAACTGTGAATGTGCCCGTGGATCATTGTTTAATAAAAGGGATTTCGTACCATAGCTGGGCAGAAGTTTCTATGCGATGAGTGTTTCAATGCATGGCGGGCATTAACTCTGCCAGTGGGGATATGAGCGTTGCATTCCGAGAGCTGCGTTTGTTGTGCTGTTTCGTTCCCCTTGTTTAAATTGTTCAGCAGGAGATGAGACCATGAGCCCAGAAGTTTCACATTGGGATAAATAGGCAGACAGAAAATCTGACCGCGGCAGCTGCAGCAGCTAGCCGTTTCCTTTTTCTTCAGTGTGAAGGTTTAGAAATGGAATCCTGCCAAGAAGTTTTTGCCATAGAAAATACAAGTTTCTTGCTAAATGGTTCCGAACATCCCTCACTGATTTAAGCACTTGATTTGAACAGTTTAACAGGCTAATGTTAGAAGAAAAATAATCTGGCCTTCATCGTGGTGAATAATCTTTTCACTCCACCTCCAACATTTTAGTTAATGTAGTGGTGTGAAATGAGACATGATGCTTCCCGCAAACCGTCCCTTTAATGATTTGGATTTCAGTCATCTGGCCATTTGTACAGCTGAGTCTCCAGCCCAAGCCAGGCTTGTACACACATCGATAGAATTAATAGCCACGGCTTCAACTAAATCCCGTTTCGGGTCCGCTTTTCATGTTGAATTGAGTGCTCTGAAGACCGGCAGTATAGACGTGATGTAATGATTAGTCTGTCATAGTAAAATCCCAGTGGTGTCCTCCCTCCATTGCATGTCTGACGCAACCCTGTCCCTAATTAATGCAATTAAGTAAATCGATCAAACCATTTTAGAGGCTGACGAGTGCCAGAAATATCCTGCCAACTTAATAGATGAGAGAGACATGTTACTCTTATTGTATTTGTCACATGGTTTATAAACAACCGATGTGGACTAACAGTGAAATTCTTACTTACAGGCTCTTCCCAGCAATGCAGAGAAAGAAAATGGAGAAATAATTGAAAAGTAAAGCACGTAATAATACATACACAATCTGTAATTATATATACAAGGGTACCAGTACCGAGTTGATATGTAGGGGTACGAGTTAGAGGTAGCTTTGTGTATATATAACTAGGAACACTGTGACATAGTAAACAGTAGCAGCAGTGTATGTGATGAGTCAAAGGGTTAGTTCAAAAAGGGTCAATGCAGATAGTCCGGGTAACTATTTGGTTAACTATTTAACTAACTATTTAGTCTTATGGCTTGGGGGTAGAAGCTGTTCAGGGTCCTGTTGGTTCCAGACTTGGTGCATCGGTACCACTTGCCGTGCGATAGCAGGGAGAACAGTCTATGACTTGGGTGGCTGGAGTCTTTGACAATTTTTAGGGCCTTCCTCTGACACCGCCTGGTATAGAGATCCTGGATGGCAGGGCGCTCGGCTCCATCCAGTGATGTACTGGGCCGTATGCACTACCCTTGGTACCGCCTTGCGGTCAGAGGCCAAGCAGTTGCCACAACAAGCGGTGACGCAGCCAGACAAGATGTTCTCGACGGTGCAGCTGTAAAACTTTTTGAGGACCATTTTTTTCAGCCTCTTGCAGGAGAAGACGCGTTATCGTGTCCTCTTCAGGACTTTGTTGGTGTGTTTGAACCATGATAGATCCTTAGTGATGTGGACACCAAGGAACTTGAAGCTCTCGACCCACTCCACTACAACCCTGTCAATGTGAACAGGGACGATCAGCTCCTTTGTCTTGTTTACATTAAGAGAGAGGTTGTTATCCTGGCCCCACACTGCCAGGTCTCTGACCTCCTCCCTATAGGCTTTCTCATCAGGCCTACCACCATTGTGTTGTCGGAAAACTTAATGATGGTGTTGAAGTCGTGTGCGGCGATGCAGTCGTGGGTGAACAGGGAGTACAGGAGGTGACTAAGCACGCACCCCTGAGGGGCCCCCATGTTGAGGGTCAGAGTGGCGGATGTGTTGTTGCCTACCCTCACCACGTGGGGGGTGTCCAGTCAGGAAGTCCAGGATCCAGTTGCAGAGGGAGGAGTTCAGTCCCAGGGTCCTTAGCTTAATGATGAACTTGGAGGGCACTATGGTGTTGAACGCTGTGCTGTAGTCAATGAACAGCATTATCACATACCTATGTAAGTGTACCTGAGACACAAGCTCATTGGCTCTGGGTATTTAAAAAAAAACTGTCTGAGGATTGCTTACTCTGATTAACTTTTTTCTTCTTCTTATGATCTGCAGAGCTTAAGTCGGGATAAGACGTTCCAGTCGGACAACGAGGGCAACCAGGTTTTTAAAGGACACAGGTGGGCTTCCTTCAAGGTCTCGTCTATGTAATATTCACTGAGTGTAGAAAACATTAGGAACACCTGCTCTTTACATGACCGACTGACCAGGTGAATCCAGCTGAACGCTATGGTCCCTTATTGATGTCACCTGTTAAATCCACTCCAATCAGTGTAGGTGAAGGGGAGGAGACAGGTTAAAGAAGGATTTTTAAGCCTTGAGACATGGATTGTGTATGTGTGCCATTCAGAGGGTGAATGGGCAAGACAGAAACATGTAAGTGCCTTTGAACGGGGTCTGAGAGGTGGGGGGGATAGAGGGAGGGTTCAGGATGAGGGGCTTTGATGCTGTAACAGCTGTGTGGTGACTGACGGGTTGTTTCATGTGGCTTTAATACCCCACGGTATCCTTGTGGAATCTCTTTGTGCCGAACCAGGTCCCAGTAGCCAGAGAAGTTCAGGCGTCCTAATCTCTCTCACCGTATGGTATCCAAGACTGCCAAGGTGCACGCCACCACCATACAGATGAGACAGGCACACAGTAGGTGTGCAGAACCAGGCTAGAAGACTTGAGTGGCTTTTTGTAGCTGCAGAGCAGGGGGGCGGAAGGAGCGTACACTATCTGATTTACCCCCCCCCCCGACTCGTTCGGTACTGAAAATGTTGCTGTTACCATTCCTGGAAGGCACATATATGGTAATTAGGTTGCCTGTAACGTGTGAACAGAAACAAGCAAGATAACAATGTTGAAACTCTGGTGTAAGAAAACAGGCTTAGTAAGGAAAGTGGTTTATTTTTTAGCAATGACTTTTGGCCTCCCTTGTGATGTGACTGGAGAAGCATGAATATGTACTCTGGGGATTTTGTAAGGAAACTGATGATAGCATTTAAGAAATCAGGAGAACAGTTTAGTTTAGAACTTGAGTAAGAAAAAATTGAATCTGATATAATTTACTTTCTGAAATTGAGATGTTCTGTGACTAGATTACTTACGTTATTTACTTAGGTAATAAAGGAAAAGCTGAGATATGAATGTTGATCCCCAAACATTTTGATGTTTGAGAACCCTATTTTATCAGCCAAGTGATCTCCCTTTGCACTCATCCCTCCACAGGAACCTAGTGACATGTCTGTCTGTCTCTATGGATGGTACTCTCCTCCTTTCGGGCTCCCACGATGAGACCATACGACTGTGGGACATCCAGAGCAAGCAGAGCATTCGCAGCATCAACAACAAAGGTGAGCTTGAATGACCACCTAACCAAAGTCTCACCTCAGTAGCCCAAACCCATCTCTTCAGTTCAGCCACTGGCATAGCAAATGCCTCGCTGAGACATTGATTTCTCCCAGAACGCCCTGAGTCATACATCACCCTGCCCCCGGACCGTGTTAGAAAACCCTTCCACGCTTGCCCTTCCTTGAGGTCATGGAGTGTATGGTTTGACATGCATGCCTTTTGGCCTGTAGTATACTCCAGGTGCAATTTTGTTTGTTCTCTGTTACTGTTGTTTCCTGTGACGTGATCAGTTGACTGGGAGCTAACAGCAGACGGCAAACGTAATGCCCGTCTTGCGCTGGGCGTTCGGTTCAACTTAGGTTTGTTTGTAAAGGCAGGCTGATGCGTTTATTTACATTTGCTCTAGATGTGAGTTTGTGTCCGATATACACTGAGTGTACAAAACAATAAAACCTCTTTCCATGACGTAGACTGACCAGGTGAATCCAGGTGAAAGTTATGATCCCTTATTGATGTCACTTGTTAATTCCACTTAAATACGTGTAAATGCAGGGGTGGAGACAGGTTGAAGAAGGATTTTTAAGCCCTGAGACAGCTGAGACGTGGATTGTTTATGTGCTATTCAGAGGGTGAATGGGCCAGAATATTTACTGTAAGTGCCTTTGAACGGGGTATGGTAGTAGGTGCCATACCCCGTGTGTCAAGGACTGCAACGCCACTGGGTTTTTGACACAACAGTTTCCCGTGTGTCTCAAGAATGGTTTACCACCCAAAGGACATCCAGCCAACTTGACACAACTATGTGTGGGAAGCATTAGAGTCAACATGGGCCAGCATCCCTGTGGAACGCTGTTGACACCTTTGTAGAGTCCATGCCCCAGCGAATTGAGGATGTTCTGAGGGCAAAATTGTGAGGGGGGGGCGCAACTCAATATTAGGAAGGTGTTCCTAATGCTTGGTATACTCAGTGTACGTATCCAAGGCAGCTCATAGTTAGAAGTATGTAGAGAATATGTTATATGAAGAATAATAACTAACATATTGAAAATATAATTGCTGCGTTAGAAAGTGCCAATGCAAGTAGTATCATTGATCATCTTCTGAAAATATAATTATCGGTTCATGACATGTAAGATAGAGTTAATAACTTAGGAGAGAGCTGAGCTCTCAAAATAGAGAGTTGTTCCTATCACATTGAGACATCTGTCACCTTTTCTATGGGCCACAGCACCCACTCACTCAGTGCGACGGTAGAGTCCCTTTCGTTAAGTGCTTTTAGAGAACTGGGATTTGATTTGCGTCACTGGGCAGGTTGCGAACTCATTTTGTTTTAATAGGATGTTTCTGTTGTTTATTCAGCCACTGTGACTGGTTAGCTGTCTATCAGTTTTGGCCGGATGGAGGATGTAATGATGTTCAACGGCACTTGTATTGAAATGTCTTCTGGCTGTGGGAGATGTAAGCATCGCACCGTGGCCTTGCCAGACCTTTTGGGAGTGCAATCTTGTTTTCAGAGTTAGAGCTTGGTGTTGTTTAGCCCTGTCGAGTTTGTAGGGGTCATTATAAGCCCTCAGAAGTAGGCTTGGGCAGTATCCAGATTGTCCTACCTTCATACCAACCTTGTGCCATACTGGGATATTTGGTAACATGGCTAACTAGCTACTAAATTAGCAAGCCAACTGCAGAGCATTTAGCACATTTTTAGACTTAACTTAATAGTTATTAGATATCTAGCTGGCAAACATTTAGTTGTGAATTCCATACTGTAACTAGATCACCTGGCGTGTGCTGCACCTAATGAGTGACTCACAAGGCTCCGGTCTAGTAGTTGTGTGTAAACAAACACCATGTGACTGGGGGACTACTGGTAAGCTTCATAAAAAAAAAATGATGTGACGGATAAAATTAAGAACTGTATCTTTATCTCCTAACGTAGTAACTGCAGGTATTTACAAAGTAGCTACAAATATTCACATTTCTAAAAAACTTCAAGGAAATAGTTTCAATGGTATTAATGTTATTGAAAAACTATCCCGTGGCTATTTCCAAATACGCCGGTTTACGCTATACCGCCCGTGCTTACTCTGCAGTCATCTGACTTTCTAAAGAGAAGGCTGAGAGGGTCATACTGTGTCTTGACCAACGGTTTACTTTACAGGGTTAATTTATTACACGCACAAAAACTCACATTTCGCTCGCAGAGCCGGAAACGCACACTCCCCACTGCTGACCGCCGTCTGCGAAGCCTCCGAGCTGATCAACGCTGCTCTGCCGTTGACTTTATCGGGCTGTCCGAAAACCCCTCTATCTCAGTGGCCTATTTTCAGGTAGTACATTCTTCACTGAAAAGCTCTTCAAGCAATATGTCAAGTCAAGAAGCAGCGGGCGTGTATTGGAATGTGAGAATCCGGGTAATGGATTGGGCCTTAGCCCGCCATTGTTGTGAGGGTGTTCAATACAGGCCTCGCTATTAAACGACAGAAATGTATTTGTTAAGCAATAATGCACAGCTCGTGTGCTTCACACTGCCGCCCCAGTTGAATTAACACGACGACAAAACAATGACTTCTAAGTAGTAGTAAGCTATCATTGTTATCATTTATGTCGCTTCAAAGTTTTACCACTAAGATTATAATGGATAGATATTTTTGTTGTGGTCTGTCTCTGGCAGTGTTGGTCCAACGCTGATCAATGGCGAAGCCATAATTTAGATGACAAAGTTAAACAACCCTTTTTCAACCCGGTTCTTCAGTCATTTCACGCCATGATTAAATATTACAATTAGATATTGAAAATAATATTTAATGACAGAATCAGATTGTGACAATAATTTGACCGTTCAACAACCCAGTAGCAAAACAAGAAAGAAAACCACACACTTTAGATTACGGTCTATTTGCGTGCAGTAAATAAACAGCCCGTAATATACACTTGCACCAGTCAACTATGAACTGTGAACACAACTGCCTAGCCCAAATTTATTGATGGATGTCAACGCTGTGTCTCCCCTGACTGTGTCTATGCTCCAAGGGCTGCATTATATCTTGGGCTCTCAACCTGTCTCCAGCCATCTTCCTATCCCCCCCACCCTGTCTTCCACAAGGAGCAGCGTAGAGGGTGAGTTCAGCCTGTAATTGAGTTGTCTGAAGGTCCCGGCCTCCACATCCACTGTAAATCTCCCGAGTTCTAGCCCGGTTTCCCCAACTCTGTTCTGGGAGAGCAAAGGCGGTTATTGGCCCTCTCTGAAGGCATGCGTGATCCTGAAGGCAATTAGAAAAACCTTTCACAGCCCCGTCGCTCTCCCTCATACTATCCATCTTCACTAAGCTCCGCAGCTCGACCGGCACAAATCAGACGAGTAGTGGCGGGAAAATCTGAGCTGCTCACAAGCGACCGGAAGTTTTTGGAATGGTGGCTTTGGAAATTAGGTGTATGGTCAATGTCCATAAAACTAACTTCCGTTGAAGTTATTTAGCATTTGGCTTATTCGAGAGATCATACCAGTCCCCGATAAAAGTTTTAGTCTGATGGTGGCACCATTGGGTGGAAAAGATAGACTGTATGAGTGGTCAGAGGACAGGATGTAGGCTACCATTGCATGCTCTTTATAATCTCCTGGCTGAGACAGAGTGCAGTATGGTATCTTTAAACTGGCTTACATCATACCTAGCAGGGGAAATAAGGAACGGGCCAAATGTTTAGACCTATTTGTAAGCGAGGCGATAAAAATCATTAATCTACTGGAGAGATAATTACTTACTTCCTAGGTTCTTAACCCTGTACATAAATGTTCAATCAGAACGTAAGTTTGAGGCGAAGGGGTCTCTCCATGTAGGGCTTGGCCTAGAAATCTGACTCTCATGAATATTTTTTTTTTCACATCTCATGAATAATAAGGGAACTTACATAGCACGCGCACATGCACACACCCCACTACCATCGCCGCCCTCACCACCACAGACAGACAGGTGATCGTGACTGGCATTCTCTGCATCGTAATTAACTTAATCCAACGTCTGTTGCTATGCGTCTAAGGCGAACCGCTGATTGAGACAGTATTTAGACTTCAAACGACCCCCCCCCCCCCCTCCCACTGCTGTCTGCACTGCTCCTCCTGTGTGGATTAAACTGCCAACTTCACTAATCCTTAGTGTCTCTGTGAGCTCAGTATTACTGGCCTGCTGTTGTCTCTGACTAATATCTATTATTCCTTCTGCAACCACCATTGATCAAGAAAGGAGTGGGCTGGAAAAGTGGTGAACCGGGCAGACTTGAAGACCTCAAGGGAATGGACAAGAATAGCCCACCAATGTTACGATTTGCATCGTATCAACAAAATATTTAATCTTATTCCTGGTCCATTATGGTAGCCAAGTGAGTTTTGGGTCTTTTTGGAAGCTCTTTGACAATATTTTGTCAACACTGAGTAACTGTATAAGTCACAAGTTCCTCTCAATGTTTTAACCTTTTTTGGGGAGGGACAGACTCTACAAACTGTAGGCACTGCTGCTGCAAATGTCCCTTTGCAGTTCTAAAGCACTACTGCTGCTGAAAGGTGAAGAGCACAGCAACAACATGGCTATCATCGAGACATCGGCGTTAACAAAGCCAAAAGAGTGACATCCTTTACTCATGGCAGTCTAAACGAATGGCCTCAAGTTATGTGCTGTTTACTTGAAAACTTCTAGAAAGCATTCTGGAGCTCCAGATTAGAGGTCGACCGATTATGATTTTTCAATACCGATTATTGGGGGCCCAAAAAGGCTGATACCGATTAATCGGTCGATTTTTCTTTTTATAATGACATCAATAAAATCAATTTAGCCTCAAATAAATAATGAAACATGTTCAATTTGGTTTAAATAATGCAAAACAAAGTGTTGGAGAAGAAAGTAAAAGTGCAATATGTGCCATGTAAGAAAGCTAATGTTTAAGTGCCTTGCTCAGAACATGGGAACATATGAAAGCTAGTGGTTCCTTTTAACATGAGTCTTCAATATTCCCAGGTAAGAAGTTTTAGGTTGTACTTATTATATTATTATAGGAATTATAGGACTATTTCTCTCTATACGATTTGTATTTCATATACCTTTGACTATTGGATGTTCTTATATTCACTTTAGTATTGCCAGTGTAACAGTATAGCTTCCGTCCCTCTCCTCGCTCCTACCTGGGCTCAAACCAGGAACACATCGACAACAGCCACCCTCGAAGCAGCGTTACCCATGCAGAGGAAGGGAAAAAACTACTCCAAGTCTCAGAGCGAGTGACGTTTGAAACGCTATTAGCGTGCACCCGGCTAACTAGCTAGCCATTTCACATCAGTTACACCAGCCTAATCTTGGGAGTTGACAGGCTTGAAGGGGTGGGTATAATTTGTGGAACGTTCCAACAGGAATCTGTTCCAAAAAACGTAAAGTAAAAGGTTGCCAACCAACAACGCATACAAAGTAGCAACGCATACAAACCTAGCTAACTAGCTGCCGAATAGGCATCAACTCACCACGTAGCTTATTGTTAATGTTTGTCCATAGGCAAACAGACATGTAAGGACAGGCATTTTTCGGAATAAACGTGATGAGTGAAAAACGCAATGAAATAGACCACTCCCTACCCGGTATCTTATTCTGCCGCTATACAACTTTGTATGCGTTGTTTTTTGGAAACCTTGTTATTTACGAAGTTTTTGGAATAGATTCCTGTTGGAACGTTCCACAAATTATACCCACCCAGGTTGAAGTCATAAACAGCGCAATGCTTGAAGCACAGCGAAGGGCTGTTTGAATGAATGCTTACGAGCATACCACCGCTCAGACTGCTCTATCAAATCATAGACTTAATTATAATATAATAAACACACAGAAATACGAGCCTTGGATCATTAACATGGTCGAATCTGGAAACTATCAACTCGAAAACAAAAGTTTTTTTCTTTCAGTGACATACAGAACCGTTCCGTATTTTATCTAACGGGTGGCATCCCTAAGTCTAAATATTCCTGTTAGGCATTGATGTTTATGGTTAGGTACATTGGTGCAATGACAGTACTTTTTTCGCAAATGCGCTTGTTAAATCAACACCCGTTTGTCGAAGTAGGCTGTGATTCAATGAAAATTAACAGGCACCGCATCGATCATATGCAACGCAGGACATGTTAGATAAACTAGTAATATCATCAACCATGTGTAGTTAACAGGTGATTATGTTAAGATTGATAGTTTTTTATAAGTCTAATGCTAGCTAGCAACTTACCTTTGCTTCTTGCTGCACAAGCGTTACAGGTAGTCAGCCTGTTAATCCTTGTGGAGTGCAATGTAAGGCAGGTGGTTAGAGCGTTGGACTGGTAACCGAAGGTTGCAAAAACGAATCCCCCCCGAACAAGGCAGTTAACCCCCGTTTCTAGGCCGTCATTGTAAATTAGAATGTGTTCTTAATCTGACTTGCCTAGTTAAATAAAGGTGGGAGAAAAAAAATCGGTGCCCAAAAATACCGATTACCGATTATGAAAACTTGAAATCAGCCCTAATTTAATCGGCCATTCCGATTAATCGGTCGACCTCTACTCCAGATCAGATGCCAAAGAGATTAGGATCTACCTCAACTGCTCAACAACGGATCTAGGGTAGAAAACTAGAGTGACTGCTAGTGTGCATTAACAAAGTATTTCGGGCCAAGGACCTGTAGAGGAAATCGGTGCTGTACTCATCTCACATCCCTCTGCCACTTTCCCACAGACGGCCTTGGCATAATCTTCTGCACTTTCCTTCTCGGCTCTTGTTACATGCCGCTTAAAGAGTGATTGAGATTGGCACCTCAAGTTTGTGCCAGAGTGGGAGATCCAGCATGGAAGTGGACAAGAGCCTTGTGTCGAAGTAATTGTCTGGCAGTGTAGACTGCCCTGAACCACTAACTCAGCAATCATTTGATACTGACCCGGCATTGCAATGAGGACACCCCAAAGTTCATTGGCACAAGTTTAGATGGTTATGAAAGGAATTCTTCTCTTACTGCATGGTTTGTATCAGAAAACACAATGTCTCTTTTAACCAAAGAGTTAAAATCATTTTACTGAACATGTTTCCTGAGAGGTGAAATGGACAAACCGCCCTTCTTAACACCCGCTCGCTTAACCCGGAAGCCAGCTGCACCAATGTCAGAGGAAACACTGTTCAACTGACAGCTGAAGTTAGCCTGCAGGCGCCCGGCCCGCCACAAGGAATCGCTAGAGCGCGATGAGCCAACTAAAGCGCCCCCAGGCCAAACCCTCCCCCAACCCGGACGACACTGGGCAAATTGTGCACCGACCTATGGGACTCCCGGTCACGGCCTGTATTGATTGGGATCGAACCCCAGGCTGTAGTGACGCCGTAATCAATCAATCAATCAATCAATCAAATGTATTTATAAAGCCCCTTTTTTACATCAGCCGATGTCACAAAGTGCAACACTGCGATGCAGTTCCTTACACCGCTGCGCCACTCGGGAGGCCAGATTTAGCCACTCTTGAGTACAATGGACAAACAAAACAGGGTTTTGAAGAAGGCAACACGCCAAAATGCATTGGTTTTAATCATAAAGGAGCATTTTCTTAAATCAACTTCCATTGTTCCCAAGAGTGGCTCAACATTCATATCATTGGATGTAGTCATTCAGAGATATTTCCTCTGCTCACATATGCCAAAATGCACACAATCCAAACACTGTTCTCAGGTGCCTAGTCTTTTAACCCGCGTCACATTTCATAGTACTCTAAACTTGAGCAAACGGTTTCAAGTGAATGCGCTACCGCAGGGATTTGACCTAAAGCAAGTGCAACACACAATCCAATCTCCATATCGCTTTCATGATAATTGTTAAGATTATCTCCATAATCGCCCGGACCCTAATTGTATGGTTTCCGCCTAGGGCATCGATTGGATATTATGCACGTCAGAGTATCTGCAGTGTTTTGGCAGGTCTCGAGCCGCGCACTCCCCTCCCCGTGTCTCTGCGCCCCTGCTACCGTGACCCTGCTTGGCAGCAGGCATAATTTATGAGCGTGTGTAGGAGGGGCCCGGACCATTAGTGTAATTCCAAGTGGGAGCCAAGTCCCGGGGATCGATATCTGTAATTGAGTGGGAGATAATTAGCCAGCCCTTATTACCACAACAAGGAATAAATATACTCTCCTCAGTTACCCCATACACAAACTACATTTTAAACGGTCCCCAATGCTTAGATGCGTGAAATACAGGTACGTCTCATGTAGCTCACTTGCTTCCTTTTCCCCGTTCTTCCTCCATGGGTTGTGGCTTGAAAACGAAAAATTGCACAATCTCCCTGGAACCACATTAAAAACCTGTTGATTGGGATTGCACTGATATACTTTGGTTACCACGAGTGCTGCTGTAGCTGTGCGTAATATATGCATTAACATAATGTTGATGGACAGGGAGGGACTAAGGAAGGAGGAGAGCAAATCTACTTCCTATTTACACAGGTTTATCGCCGTCCTTATTAGGCACAACGTTGCCCGAGTCTTCCCCTCCCTCCACTGACCTTTTATTATTCATTATCTACTTGGTTGGTTAGACTTTGTGGATTGTATTTGTGTGCTGATAAATGAACAGCAACCTGTTGCTTTTATTGGCCCAATCCCCGTATTAATGTACAGCTGGGTCTGTTCCCTCCCTCCCCCTCTCTCTCTCTCGCTCCCTCACACTCAATTCAATAGACTTTATTGACATGGCAAGTTAAATGACTTACATTGTCAAAGTATACATAAAACAGAAATGGTGGGACCAACGGCAATTATAATAGTAGTAGTGGAAATGGGATTACCATTAACAGCAAAAACAATATTAATGACAATAACACATTTAAATAATTGTAGTAGACTAGCCTCAACATGACTGAGAAGCCACATGACAAGACAAAACTAAATGGGAAATATTATTGACATTACATTGTACTTTTCAATGGCTGTCCCACAGGTTGTGGCAGGAGGATGCATATTTGGCTGCCAAAACTGCACATTACTTCGTCTTTTATAGTTTCAAATTCTTTGTACTGAATGATAATTTTGGGAAATAAATATTCTCTTAGGTCTGAGTATTTGTCACAGTGTAATAGGAAATGCAGCTCTGTGTCTGTCTCTCCCCTGGAGCAGATTGAGCACAGCCTGACCTCTCTGGGCAGACCGGTTTGCCTGTGACGACCGGTCTCTATAGCCAGACTGTGCTCACTGAGTCTGTACCTAGTCAGTGTTTTCCTCAGTTTTCTATCAGTCACGGTGGTCAGATAGTCTGCCACCATGTACTGTCTGTTTAGAGCCAAATAGCATTGACGTTTACTTAGATTTTTTTGTGGCGTCTTTCCAATAGGTGATATATTTTTCTTTTTGCTTTGTGATGATTTGGTTGGGCCAGATTTTCTGAGTGATGTCTTGAGGCTCTATGGGCTTGGCTTGGGTTAGTGAAATGAGCCTCACAACCAACTGGCTGAGGGGACTCTTCTTGTTTCATCTCTTGATATTGCAGAGCTATGTGATGGAACGTTTTGGGTTCACTTGTTTTTAGATGTTTGTAAAAGTCGATGGCTCTTTTTTTCTATTTGAATAAGGGGGGTATTGGCCCAATTCTGCTCTACATGCGTTATTTGGAGTGTGTTGCAACGAACAAGTATTGCAAAACCCTGCATGCAGTATTTCGATTGGATGTTTGTCCCATTTGGTAAATTCATTATTAGAGAGCAAACCCCATACTTAGCTGCCATATAGAGCAATTGGTTCTATAACTGATTGGAACATTTTGAGCCAGATTGTAATTAGATTTTTTTTTTGGTTATGTTCCTTTTTAATGTCATAGAATGCTCTTGCTTTGTTTTTCAGCTCATTCACAGCCCTGTGGAAGCTACCTGTGTTGCTGATATTTAGTACTAGATACAGTTGAAGTCGGAAGTTTACATACGCTTAGGTTGGAGTCATTAAAACTCGTTTTTCATCCACTCCACAAATTTCTTGTTAACAAACTATAGTTTTGGCAAGTCGGTTAGGACGTCTACTTTGTGCATGACACAATAAATTTTTCCAACAATTGTTTACAGACAGATTATTTCACTTATAATTAATTCACTGTATCACAATTCCAGTGGGTCAGAAGTTTACATACACAAAGTTGACTGTGCCTTTAAACAGCTTGGATAATGAGCTGTTTAAAGGCACAGATAATGATGTCATGGCTTTAGATGCTTCTGCTAGGCTAATTTACATAATTTGAGTCAATTGGAGGTGTACCTGTGGATGTATTTCAAGGCCTACCTTCAAACTCAGTGCCTCTTTGCTTGACATCATGGGGAAATCAAAAGAAATCAGCCAAGACCTCAGAAAAACAATTGTAGACGTCCACAAGTCTGCTTCATCCGAGGAAGCAATTTCCAAATGCCTGAAGGTACCATGTTCGTCTGTACGAACAATAGTACGCAAGTATAAACACCATGGGACCACGCAACCGTCATACCGCTCAGGAAGGAGACGTGTTCTGTCTCCTGGAGATGAACATACTTTGGTGTGAAAAGTGCAAATCAATCCCAAAACAACAGCGGGGGACCTTGTGAAGATGCTGGAGGAAACGGGTACAAAATTGTCTATATCCACAGTAAAACGAGTCCTATATCGACATAACCTGAATGGCCGCTCAGCAAGGAAGAAGCCACTGCTCCAAAACCGCCATAAAAAAGCCTGACTATGGTTTGCAACTGCACATGGGGACAAAGATCGTACTTTTTGGAGAAATGTCCTCTGGTCTGATGAAACAAAAATGGAACTGTTTGGTCATAATGACCATCGTTATGTTTGGAGGAAAAAGGGGGAGGCTTGCAAGCCGAAGAACACCATCCCAACCGTGAAGCACGGGGGTGGCAGCATCATCTTGTGGGGGTGCTTTGCTGCAGGAGGGACTGGTCCACTTCACAAAATAGATGGCTTCATGAGGAAAGAAAATTATGTGGATATATTGAAGCAACATCTCAAGACATCAGTCAGGAAGTTAAAGCTTGGTCGCAAATGGGTCTTCCAAATGGACAATGACCCCAAACATACTTCCAAAGTTGTGGCAAAATGGCTTAAGGACAACAAAGTCAAGGTATTGGAGTGGCCATCACAAAGCCCTGACCTCAATCCCATAGAAAATTTGTGGGCAGAACTGAAAAAGCGTGTGCGAGCAAGGAGGCCTACTAACCTGACTCAGTTACACCAGCTCTGTCAGGAGGAATGGGCCAAAATTCACCCAACTTATTGTAGGAAGCTTGTGGGAGGCTACCTGAAATGTTTGACCCAAGTTCAACAATTTTAAGGCAATGCTACCAAATACTAATTGAGTGCATGTAAACGTCTGACCCACTGGGAATGTAATGAAGAAATAAAAGCTGAAATAAATCATTCTCTCTATAAAGTGGTGATCCTAATTGACCTAAGATGGAATTTTTACTAGGATTAAATGTCAGGAATTGTGAAAAACTGAGTTTACGTACATCTTAGCCAAATACATTGAATTCTTCCTACTTCTTCCTACTTAGGGTGAGACCAGGTGCTGCCGATTTTATTCTGTTTTTGCCAATTTATTAATGTAGATGTTAAATAATGTTGGACTTATTGAGCAGCCCCTGAGAGAAGTCTGTTTGCTTGTTGCCAATTTTAGTTTATAAAAAAAGGCCTTCGTGCCAAATTGAATCAAATGCTTTCTTGAGTAGATTGTTTTGCCTTTGGTTTACTTGTTTGTCTATTAGAGTGTGGAGGGTGTAAATGTGGTCTGTTGTACGATACTTTTTTAGAAATAGAATCTGGTTCTGCTTCGGACTTTGTGTTCATCAAGGAAATGATGTAATCTGCTATTTATGATACTGCAGAGAATTTCCCCAATTTGCTGTTAAGGCAAATTCCTCTTTGTGTGAAATTTGTCTCCATTTTTATAAATTGGTGTGATCAGTCCTTGGTTCCAAATATCGGGGAAAATACCTGCAGTGACGATAATGTTGAAGAGTTTGAGTATAGCGAATTTGAATTTGTGGTCTGTATATTTGATCATTTCATTTAAAATACCATCAGCACCACAGGCCTTTTTGGGTTAGAGAGTGTATAGTTTATTTTTCTGTAATTGGGGTATCCACAGGATTCTGATAGTCTTTGATTGCATTTTGGATAGTCAATTCCTCATCACGAGGTTTGTTTTAAATTATTCCAATTCTCCCAGAAGTGGTTTGATTCTATGGATTCCTCAATTACATGCAGCTGATTTCTAATGTGCTGTTCCTTTTTTGTTCTTAGGGTGTGTTTGTATTACTTCAGTGTTTCCCCGTATTGAAGGCATATATTTTTGTTGTCTGGGTCTCTGTTTTTGATATATTTCTCAATGACTTTCTTAGATTTTTGCAGTAATTATCAAACCGTTTTTCATTATTATTATTTTTGGTTTGATCTTATTTTTCTTTAGATTAGCCAGTCTTCATTGCTGCAGGAGAATGTTAAGTCTAAAAGGTCCATGAGAGATTGTATTTTTTTAGCTTGTAATTGCTTTTGGGTAGATTTCTGTACTGTTTTTACTCCATTTATAGGCCTGTTTAGTACCATATAAGTTATTGGACTGTGCCGCTTCATGGTTGGGTTCCGCTCTTAGATGCACTGTGATTTTACTGTGGTCTGAGAGAGGTGTTAGTGGGCTGACTGAAGGCTCCGAAAGACTCTAGGTTGAGGTCGGTGATGAAGTAGTCTACAGTACTACTGCCAATGGATGAGCTGTAGGTGTACCTACCAAAAGAGTCCCCTCTTAGCCTACCATTGACTATGTACAGACCCAGTGTCCCACAGAGCTTCAGGAGCTGTACTCCATTTTTGTTTTTCACTTTGTCATAGTTGTTTCTGGGGGTGGGGTGGTGGAAGAGGTTGTTGCTTCCCGGTAGGTGTTTATCCCCATGACTGGTAATAGTGTCTGGTTCTTCTGCTGTTCTAGCATTCATGTCTCCACAGACCAGTACATTGCCTTGGGCCTGAAAGTGACTAATCTCCCCTTCTAGAATGGAGAAACTTTCGGGCTCCCGAGTGGTGCAGCGGTCTAAGGCACTGCATCTCAGTACCAGAGGCGTCACTACAGTCCCTGGTTCGAATCCAGGCTGTATCACATCTGACTGTGATTGGTCCCATAGGGCGGCGCACAATTTACCCAGCGGCGTCTGTGTTTGGCCGGGGTAGGCATCATTGTAAAATAAGAATTTAACTGACTTGCCTAGTGAAATAAAGTGAAATTAAAAAAATAAAGTAGGGTGACTCTGAGTAGGGGGAATGCATGTGGCCCAAAGGAAGATGTTTTTATCTGTTAAGATAACCTCCTTGTTGCTTTTTAACCAGATAAAGAATTCTCCTGTTTTGATCAATTCGATTGAATTAGTTAGTTCAGATTTATACCATAGCATTCCCCCTGAGTCTCAGCCCTGTGTGATTCCTTTTAATTTGGTGGATGGTATGATTATCTCCCTATAACCTAGTGGACAGCCAGTGGAAACATCACCTCTGCACCATGTTTCCTGTAGTCTGGGTTTCTGCTCTTTAGCCCAAAAGCCAAATCAAATAAATAAAAAAATTGCCACATGCGCCGAATACAACAGGTGTTGACCTTACAGCGAAATGCTTACTTACAAGCCCTTAACTTATTGCTAGGCACCCCGCCAGCGGGACACCTGTCGACAACTTCCAGTGAAATTGGAGGGCGTGCAATTCAAATAAATAATCATAAAAATTATGGATATTAAACATTAAGTTACATATACACGTGTCTCATATCGGTTAAAAGCTTAAATTATTGTTAATCTAACTGCACTGTCCAGTTTACAATAGGCTTTACAGCGAAAGCATGCCATGCGATTGTTTGAGGACGGAGCCCCACATCCACATATTTTTCCACCGGCACAGGCTTCATAAAATCACAAATAGCGATTTTAAATATTCACTTTTTGAAAATCTTCCTCTGATTTGCAATCCAAAGGGTCCCAGCTACAACATTTAGTGTCGTTTTGTTAGATAAAATCCTTCTTTATATCCCAAAAGGTCTGTTTATTTGGCGCCATCGATTTGAGTAATCCACTCGTTCAACGTGCAGAGAAAGGAATCCAAAAAGCTAGCACTAAACTTTAAAACAAGTCAAAACACGTTTCTATTTAATCCACAGGTACCCTAAAGTGTAATTAAACTAATATTTCATACGGAAAGAGGTATGTTCAATAGGAAAACGATATTAGCAGGTGCGCGTCCTCTTCGTTGCACGCGCACAGTCTGATTTCCAACTCTGATTCCCAGTACCAAAACTCATAATTCTTCCTCGTTTTTGAAGAAACAAGCCTGAAACCTTGAACAAAGACTGTTGACATCTATTGGAAGCCATAGGAATTGCAATCTGGGAGCTGGATTTTGATATGCCCCTATACTTTCCATTGTAAGAGCATAGGCTCTCAATTTCTTTTCTTTTCTGGTTGGTTTTCCTTTGGATTTTCTCCTACCATATCTATTGTGTTATAGTCTCATACGTTATTTTAACATTTCTACAATCTTCAAAGTGTTTTCTATCCAATAGTACCAATTATATGCATATCCTGGCTTCTGGGCCTGAGTAACAGGCAGTTTACTTTGGGCACGTCAGTCAGGCGGAAATTGAGAAAAAGGACCCTAGTTAACCAACAATCCTTTAAAATAAGTGTTAAGTAAAAAAAAAAATTGCAGCAGTAAAATAACGAGCGAGGCTATATACAGGGGGTACCGGTATAGAGTCAATGTGCGGGGCCACCGGTTAGTCGAGGTAATATGTATATGTATGTAGGTAGAGTTAAAGTGACCATGCATAGATAATAAACAGAGTAGCAGCAGCGTAAAAGAGGGGTCTGGGTAGCCCTTTGATTAGCTATTTTGGAGTCTTATGGCTTGGGGGTAGAAGCTGTTAAGAAGCCCCTTTTGGACCTTGACTTAGCGCTCCGGTACCGCTTGCCGTGCGGTAGCAAAGAGAACAGTCTATGAATAGTGTGGCTGTAGTCTTGGACAATTTTTAGGGCCTTCCTCTGACACTGCCTGGTACAGAGGTCCTGGATGGCAGGAAGCTTGGCCCCAGTGATGTACTGGACCATACGCACTACTCTCTGTAGTTACTTGCGGTCAGAGGCCGAGCAGTTGCCATACCTGGCAGTGACGCAACCAGTCAGGATGCTCTCGATGGTGCAGCTGTAGAACTCTTTTCAGTCTCCTGAAAAGGACTTCCAGCCTTGTAAATTCCAACATGCAACGTAAAAAGATTTCATAACTGTTTTTTTTAACCTTCAAAACGAGAAACTCACAATCCAACAAGAACTATTAAAATAGGACTTTTCAATTAACGTAAACTCTTATTATGCAAATATGATTCTCTCTCGCTCTCCTCTCTGCGCTCTCTCTCTGGCTCACCCACTCAATCGCTTGGTTGCTTGCATGGTTTCTGTCTCTCTTTTTCTTCCTCCCTCTTTTTCCTTTTTTGACATTCCTCTCTCCGTGTCTCGCTCTCCGTCTCTCGCCGTCTCGCTCTCCGTCTCTCGCCGTCTCGCTCTCCGTCTCTTGCCGTCTCGCTCCTCGTCTTTCGTCTCTCGCCGTTTCGCTCTTCGTCTCGTCGTTTCTCTCGTTTCAATCACTCTCGCCGTCTCGCCCCCCCCTCTCTCGCCGTCTCGCCCCCCCTCTCTCGCCGTCTCGCCCCCCTCTCGCCGTCTCGCCCCCCCCTCTCTCGCCGTCTCGCCCCCCTCTCGCCGTCTCACCCGCCCCCTCTCGCCCCCGCCTCTCGCTCCCCCCTCTCTCGCCGTCTCGCCCGCCCCCTCTCGCCCCCCCCTCTCTCGCCATCTCTCTTTTTTCTTTGTCTGTCTGTTTGTCTTTCTTTCTTCCCCACTTGAGATTTCCCATGATGCAAATGCATTATTCAATTACCTTGTTGGCTGAAAGACTAACAAAAATTGGGACATAAAGCTGTGCTCCTTCCAAACATGAAAGTAGAGCCGCAGTTTAATTTTATTTTTTATCTGGGCTTTCATGCTCAATGAGCATGGCAATTTAGCACACCACATCAAATGTTAAAGCTTGTATAGCAGAAGGCTGAGCCTGTCCAAGTGACTTCTGATAATACAATATTCATTCTCTCGTAGATTAATCTTATTTTCTGCTGAACATCATGACAAGGTAAATAATGATCCAGCAGAAATGTTGATGCTGAATCTCAGATAAGACAGAACAAGGAGATACCTACCCACTGGCAATTTAGTTGAGAAAGCAGTTTGGTTTCCTGTCTCATGCAGGTGTTTTACATTTTTACTTTAGAGGAGCTAAACTCAAGCACCAACTCTAGTTGAAAATGGCCTGTGTAGCATCGATATAAGTCAATCATTTATTCTAATGTCAAAATGTACTAAAATTGTAAATATCATAATTTTGGTCATAAGATCAGTATCTTCCAAATCTGATATTTGTGAGATTTCGAGAAACTGGGATGATCTTTGAGGGTTGGCTTTTGATTTCAATCATGCCCATGAACACAGAATGGGAACGGGGCTAGGGAGAATTGTCATGCACAGAAAAACAGCTGGGCTGATCGCACTCTATCCAATCGTAGCAGCAGAATCAACCTAGACAGTGACACAGACCTGCCCATTGTGCAGCACCTCTAACTTGTTTACATAAGACAACACATCGCCAATGTTATGTTTGTTTAAAGAACACTTGGCCCCTCAGCCCTTTTGTTAAGTGGCCACTTGCTGATATGTTTCACTGTGATCACTTGAGTCTGCCATTGTTTTAGGCAAAATGAGAATTCAATTGAGATGTACACTTGCCACTTGTAAATATTCCAAAATTGAAAAAAACATTTGCGAGCCTCTTGTGTCACTGCGCAACCTATTTTGTAACGTGATTCGCTATGAAACACTGCCAGACAGACGCACACTCCAGACGCACACTCCGGTAATAGATAGAAAACAAAACAGTATCTCTGTACTCCAGAACAAAAAAAGCACTCATGCGCGTAGCCACTTGCCGGATAAGCTGATTTATTCAACGTAGCTTCCCTACTAGCTAGCTTAATTGACTAACAGATGGAACTTAGCTAGCGAGTGATTTTGGGGACTGATTAACAGCGTGGAGCTTGTCCGTTATTTACGATAGTTTGACAGTTTGCTGATGAAGTTGTAGACATGTTCTCAGAAATCAGTCCATACTAACAGCATGTTTCTAAGCAGTGTTGGGTTAGCTAACCGCAGCAGCAAACTCAATACTGTATGCACTGAGTGGTTTTTATGCACATTTTCTAAATTGAGAAATACTGCTCTTTCATTCACAACACCATAGCTAGATGTAAAATTGTGCGACCAATGCCTCGGCAAAAATGTCAAATCAAGGAAGGTGTAATTATCTTTTTTCAGGGCAAAGTAGCAGTAGCTATGTTGTTGCTACGGTGGCTAAAGAGGGACAAGCAAAAGCTGCCAGGGTAAGATATAGCGAATATAACACACCCACATCGAACCATACCCCCAAGATGCAAATTTAGTTGTTCTTAGTTTTTTTTATCGCTTTGGTACTATTTTCACAAGTATGTGGTGAATTTTCAAAACTCTTCGTACAAAACTCCAAACTTGTAACACGTCACATTCAAAACCTTTCATTGTGCATTCATTTTGTTTGTAGACATCTTTCACCATACAACCATTGATCCAAAATATAACTTTACTGTGAAATATACACTACCGTTCAAAAGTTTGGGGTCACTTAGAAATGTCCTTGTTTCTGAAAGAAAAGCAAAAAAAAATGTTTGCTTTCAGAAATACATTGTTAATGTTGTAAATGACTATTGTAGCTGGAAATGGCAGATTTTTTATGGAATATCTACATAGGTGTACAGAGGCCCATTATCAGCAATCATCACTCCTGTGTTCCAATGGCACGTTGTGTTAGCTAATCCAAGTTTATCATTTTAAAAGGCTAATTGATCATTAGATAACACTTTTGCAATTATGTTAGCACAGCTGGAAACTTGTGCTGATTTAAAGAAGCAATAAAACTGGCCGCCTTTAGACTAGTTGAGTATCTGGAGCATCAGCATTTGTGGGTTCGATTATAGGCTCAAAATGGCTATAAACAAAGACCTTTCTTCTGAAACTCGTCAGTCTATTCTAGTTCTTAGAAATGAAGGCTATTCCCTGTGAGAAATTGCCAAGAAACTGAAGATCTCGTACAACGCTGTGTACTCCTCCCTTCATAGAACAGCGCAAACTGGCCCAAACCAGAATAGAAAGAGGAGTGGGAGGCCCCGGTGCACAACTGAGCAAGAGGACAAGTACATTAGTGTCTAGTTTGAGAAACAGATACCTCACAAGTCCTCAGCTGGCAGCTTCATTTAAATAGTACTAGTAAAACACCAGCAACTTCATTTTGCATACATTTTTACTTTATAGGGGATGCGATTCGTTAACAAAAGAGGAGAATCATATCAAAAGCAATGTGCGAATTGCATTGTGAAAGGCAATAACTTTTTAAATGAACCTGTGAAACATGTATTTCTAGATGAAACACTGATTTTAAGTTTGGTTAAAAAGTTACTGATTTTCTTTTATGTACTTAATCAATTGAAAGTGTGCTTAGTGTTTTGAAACAACAGCCTTATTGATTATCTGAATTTGAGTTTTATACAGATTTTTGAAAATGTTCCACATAATTGTAAAAATTATACCAGAGTGATAAAAACAAAACTAATAAGCAGCAGAAAAGCCCAGGCAAAATCTGTCACAAAAAGGTGGTTCTCGGCCAAGAGAATTGAGTCAACCATGTCAGAGTTTCTTAAAATAGATTTAGACTCTGGCCGGTTTACTTCATCCCCCTCTCGCTCAATCTTATGTTAATTTAAACAGAAATTATTCAACAAATGTAACCGACTACCAAGAAGATATCCATCCAAGCTTTTTGTAGGCCTAGTTATGATTGTTAACCAATGGATGCCTTGTCTTAAGCCTTTAACCTTACATTTCACTCCCAGTACCTTATTAATTCTGCTCAGTAATGTTTGTTTTGGCTACACTATGCAAATGAGGACACTGCTTTTAATTACATTGACGTTTTGTCAGTTACACCCTCAATATCAGTGACGCGATGCCTCTTCAATCGTAAATAGAAGCAAATTCTTATGTATCCCAAGTGGTTTGTCAATCAGCGAATCGGTAATGCAGCCTCTGAGATTGACCTCCTGAGGTTAGCCAATGGAATTTAATCTCAGGAGCCCAGGAAGAAGTGTCTGAATGCAACTCCTCAAAGTGACAGGCCAAAGACGAGGGGAGCAGGCCGAGTGAAACGCGCTCAACTGCATAGTTTTGGGTCTCCACTTTCAGAGTGAAATGCCAGGCAGAGTTGCCGAGTCTATATGGCTGTGCACTTCCTAAGCAAAACTCTCCTTTGAGAGGGGATTTGGTATGCCAAGCGATTTAACAGTTAAAGGTTGCCTGCTCTGTGCATACGTCGGGGAGCGATAAATCAACACCCACCATGTTCTTTTCCTTTTTAACCTCCCTCCCCTGGCGTGAAATGACTCTGGCAGCAATCTGGGTGCGCTGATGAGGAATTACAGCTTCCCTCCCTCCCTCTGTCAATTTAGCTGCTGATGTAAAGATTTAAAGTGGGAGCGAAGATTAATGCTTTGACAAATTGGTGACTTTCCACCTTTTTGTCTTCCTGTGTCCACCCTGATAAGCTGAGACGACAGAGGTTGCCAAGGCCTGCTTCCACTATTGTAAGCACGCTATAGTTTTTGGTGGAGAAAAATGTAAGTCTTATAATAACTAAACACTGCTATAAATGACATATCTTTCAGTGTTACGTCAATGCGCAGTGTAGTAGGCTATTTGTGAATTGCATAGGTCTAATATCAAAACTGAGAGTTACTGGGACATGTTTGTGGTATTATGTTTACCGGGGTTGTACTGGTGGGTACAGGGCAGTATTGCAAGCCGTTTTGTCAAAGGCAGGAATCCAAAGGATTTACTGTACCCACTAATTCCTTTGGGTACTTTCCTCAATGTATGTTCAATCATGTAGCTGGAGCAAAAGGGGGTCTCTGTCTCACTGCCACATGTTTGTCCTACAAGCCTGGCTGAACTGGCAAACACACTCTCGATTCCCCCACCCCCTCTCCTTCTCTGCCCATTCACTCCATTTCCCTACCTTCTTTTCCAACACTTTCCCATTCGTTCAGGTTATTTATTTTGTTGACCCTTTATCCTGAACCAAATATGATTTTATCACTTTTCCTCTTCTGGAACATTGTTAACACAACAAATTTCAGCATAGTAGACCAGCCAACCTAAAAAAAACTGCTTGCTTTTTTTTTTTTTTTTTTGCTTCTTACAGTGGTTGTCCGTGCTAGATCAAACAATGATGGGATGAAGTTTGTCTGGATGTCATGTTAAATTAGGATTTTTAAGGCCATTTTCAAAGAATTAAAGGTCAAATATGGTGAAAATGGGCGTAATGGAGTTTTTTTTATTATACAGAAAATATGACAATTCATTTTTCACTACAGTTCTGACCTGTAGCGCCACCAAAGACTATTCTCAGATGACATAGACCATCTGACAAAACTGCGGGAGACCCCACTCAACCAGGAAATCTTTACCTCGTAAAATGGTGACTATCTGAGCCAGAGATATTTGAAACTCTAGGTAAAATGTATTTTTTTTACCTTTATTTAACTAGGCAAGACAGTTAAGAACACATTCTTATTTTCAATGACGGCCTAGGAACAGTGGGTTTAACTGCCTTGTTCAGGCGCAGAACGACAGATGTTTACCCTGTCAGCTCGGGGATTTGATCTAGCAACCTTTCGGTTACTAGTCTTACGCTCTAACCACTAAGCTATCTGCCGCCCTGTATGAGCAGCCAAAGGATAGTCAGATTGTGACCAAATTTACTGAACTTTTCAATATAAACAGACTTTTGAACTACTGTATGATCATACACATATTTGGATTATAGAATAAACATATTTATAGTTGCTTTAAATCATGCATATACACAGAAAATGCGTGTTTTCCATCATTTTGGTGAAACTTGGGCATTGGCGAACTGAAATACCTTTCTCAGACAGTGTAGTTCTACTCTTGTGAACAACACTTGTGAACAACCCACACTTTACCTTGTGAGGATCTGTCATTCTGGGGCAGAGATGTTGGAACAAAGGCGCCAAATGTGTAAATGCAATCAAAGTTGACATTCTTTAGGTAATGATATATTTCTGCCAAATTCACTAAATAAAACAATAAAATGTATGTACAGTACCAGTCCAAAGTAGTTCTATATTTTGACTATTTTATACATTGTAGAATAATAGTGAAGACATCAAAACTATGAAATAAAACATATGGAATCATGTAGTAACCAAAAAAGTGTTAAACAAATATATTTGAGATTCTTGAAAGTAGCCACGCTTTGCCTTTATGACAGCTTTGCACATTTTTTGTTATCGACATATCAGCATCTGGCTATTCATTACACTAGCTTGCTAGCTAGACTGGTGAGTGCTTTGTTAACTTTATTAGAAGTAGCCTACGTTTTGATAGGTGGAAAATATGCATAGCTATAGCCCCGGTGCCCAGTGATCCCGTGGGCTGCTAACCTCGCTCTCTCGCACGCTCTCTGCGCCTTGTTTGTGTGCTGTCCCTCCGGTAATGGCTCGAATAATAGGCTAGCTGGTCCGAGGTGTTTTCTAGGCAGAGACCATGCCGTTTTTTAAGATGAGGCTGTGGGCAGCTAGCATTCATACCTTATGACTGTACACTCCCAGTCAGTAATCTTTTGGACGTATGGGAAGGCTTAGGGCTGTTACGATGACCATATTACCATCAGGTCAATGCAATCAAATCAAACACTTCATGAGAGCCCTGGCATGGAGTTTGAGCGGGATAGGATCACCTGTTGTAAAACGAGAGCCAACTCGTCATAGCTGGTTGATGCATGGAATGAAATAAGTGTTCCTCTAAGCCCATGTTGCACAACATTTCTATAGGCTATGCAATTTCGTGAGAAAGTTTTGATGGCCTTTATTAAAAAGAGGAGGATCCCATCAGCTTTCTATAGACTTACTATATTTATTTCTCAACTTTCCTAATATTAAGCACATTGTTTCCCTTTACAACTGGCAAAAAATGAATCACTGGAAAAGTGTATTCCATTTGCTATTCAAGTGATTTGTTTTACCCTGTCCCTGTTCCCAATGGTACATGATAATGGACCATTCTAAATCACACATTATTTAGTATATGTAAAAACAAGATTAAATTCAGAATAGTCTGATGGTTGAAAATATTATCACTTGTGAATGTTGCCCAGAGTGTGCAGACCAAGGCATGAAACAGCGCATGCATTCTTTTTTTCTTTATCGTATTCGCATGCATCATGTCGCCTAGACCATATATGTTTTGATAAGGTTTGATAAGTTGCCAAATAACTCGTTAAGTAGCCTATAAGCCCAAGACCCCTGCAACACGGTTGGAGAGCCCATAGTCTACAGAGAGCCTAGTGAAACGTGTTCTTAGAAGCCTAGTCATTGCACAATCACATGTTAAAAAATATATATACTGCTCAAAAAAATAAAGGGAACACTTAAACAACACATCCTAGAACTGAATGAAAGAAATAATCTTATTAAATACTTTTTTCTTTACATAGTTGAATGTGCTGACAACAAAATCACACAAAAATAATCAATGGAAATCCAATTTATCAAACCATGGAGGTCTGGATTTGGAGTCACACTCAAAATTAAAGTGGAAAATCACACTACAGGCTGATCCAACTTTGATGTAATGTCCTTAAAACAAGTCAAAATGAGGCTCAGTAGTGTGTGTGTGGCCTCCACGTGCCTGTATGACCTCCCTACAACGCCTGGGCATGCTCCTGATGAGGTGGCGGATGGTCTCCTGAGGGATCTCCTCCCAGACCTGGACTAAAGCATCCGCCAACTCCTGGACAGTCTGTGGTGCAACGTGGCGTTGGTGGATGGAGCGAGACATGATGTCCCAGATGTGCTCAATTGGATTCAGGTCTGGGGAACGGGCGGGCCAGACCATAGCATCAATGCCTTCCTCTTGCAGGAACTGCTGACACACTCCAGCCACATGAGGTCTAGCATTGTCTTGCATTAGGAGGAACCCAGGGCCAACCGCACCAGCATATGGTCTCACAAGGGGTCTGAGGATCTCATCTCGGTACCTAATGGCAGTCAGGCTACCTCTGGCGAGCACATGGAGGGCTGTGCAGCCCCCCAAAAAAATGCCACCCCACACCATGACTGACCCACCACCAAACTGGTCATGCTGGAGGATGTTGCAGGCAGCAGAACATTCTCCACGGCGTCTCCAGACTCTGTCACGTCTGTCACGTGCTCAGTGTGAACCTGCTTTCATCTGTGAAGAGCACAGGGCGCCAGTGGCGAATTTGCCAATCTTGGTGTTCTCTGGCAAATGCCAAACGTCCTGCACGGTGTTGGGCTGTAAGCACAACCCCCACCTGTGGACGTCGGGCCCTCATACCACCCTCATGGAGTCTGTTTCTGACCGTTTGAGCAGACACGTGCACATTTGTGGCCTGCAGGAGGTCATTTTGCAGGGCTCTGGCAGTGCTCCTCCTGCTCCTCCTTGCACAAAGGCGGACGTAGCGGTCCTGCTGCTGGGTTGTTGCCCTCCTACGGCCTCCTCTATGTCTCCTGATGTACTGGCCAGTCTCCTGATAGCGCCTCCATGCTCTGGACACTACGCTGACAGACACAGCAAACCTTCTTGCCACAGCTCGCATTGATGTGCCATCCTGGATGAGCTGCACTACCTGAGCCACTTGTGTGGGTTGTAGACTCCGTCTCATGCTACCACTAGAGTGAAAGCACCGCCAGCATTCAAAAGTGACCAAAACATCAGCCAGGAAGCATAGGAACTGAGAAGTGGTCTGTGGTCCCCACCTGCAGAACCACTCCTTTATTGGGGGTGTCTTGCTAATTGCCTATAATTTCCACCTGTTGTCTATTCCATTTGCACAACAGCATGTGAAATTTATTGTCAATCAGTGTTGCTTCCTAAGTGGACAGTTTGATTTCACAGAAGTGTGATTGACTTGGAGTTACATTGTTGTTTAAGTGTTCCCTTTATTTTTTTGAGTAGTGTATAAATAGAGTTTTGAATTTTATTAACACAGAGTACCCGCATGTGCGCATTCCCTCTGAAATCGTTTGATTGTAATATCCTTTCTATTTTATTCAGCTATGTTCAATTGTCTTACTATAAAATAATAGCACAGGAATTATAAGCAAATCTTGCCTGCTAAATGAACTAGTGTAGCCCACAGCCATATGGCATAGCCAGATCAGGGCCTAACATAAGGACTCAGAATATGCTATTCTGTTCTTCTGAAATAGGCTACATATTCTTCACATCATAATGTTTCTTTAGATCTACCTAAAATAAATTATAGATTTTTTTTTTGTGATGGCATAGGCTATGTTAAATGGATTTATTAGACTTTTCAAAATGTAGATGTTCCAAAGGTCCGCATCAGTGGCGTGTAGGCTATGCATGGATGCCGGAGATGCTGAACATATTTCTTTGAAATAACGGTCAATCAGCATTTAGACTGGCAGTTATTTGCATGACCGCCACAGCCCTAGGTAGGCTAGTCCCCTAGATAGGCATTGAGTTCGACAGCTAACGGGTTGTATGTTGAATGAACAAGCACTGATCAATCCATCCCTGCCTCTCATGTTTTTGCATTACAAACGGCTGGTTATTATTATGATATTACAGCTGTGATGAATAAGCCAATACCTTGCAAATCACCTTGTCTATTTATCACGCTATCGAAAATGTTGTGACGTGTAATTTGATTGTCAGAACGTTTTGTTGCAAAATAATGTCACAGGATAGCTACATTGTCTAAAATGCTGAACACGTGTGCAATATTTGCTGTGCCAGTGCCATAGAGATGACACCGATATGTTCTATGGAAAATGCACTCCGTGGTTCCCCTAGAGATCTGTCACAGAGCAATTGTTTCAGAATGCCTCTAAAAATGCACATAAAAAGGTGTTTTCAAAATGAGGCGAAATGAGATTGCTATTGGTTGTGAATAGGCTCCCGGGTGGTTGAGTTTTGCAACAGTTTGCCCTGTTAAAATGTGTCACACCCTTTTGAGGAGTAGCATTAATCCTGGAGCGCTTTCCATTGGGTGTTTTATCTGCCCTCGATAGATTAGAATTACAGTGTCAGCTTGTGTACAGTCCACGCTCCCTCAAGGTGTCCATATTCAACTCATGAATAGTTTCTCTTTTCCACAGGTGTTTATTTTTCAGTCTATGATGCTAACTAAGCGGGGCCAGTTAATTAGATTGCATGGGCCTACTGAGGGAACCTTTTGTTTTTATTGAGGTATTTGTCTTCTTGACTGCAATAATTTTACAGTGAAGCTCAGCCAACTACGCCAACGCACGACTGGCAATTTGTTCCAGTCGGCACTTTTTGGGTCTGTGTTTAGCGTCTCAAGAGACAGGAAGTTAATTCGCGTTTGCATATGCAATGCCGTTTGATGCTATATCCTACGTCAATTTGAATGATTCCATTTTTCTTTTCGATCTCTGACTCGCACTCTCTTTCTTTCACTGCCCCTCTCTCTAATCTCAGGGAATTACATGAGAATGTAATGTAGGATGGATAGCTGCGGGCTGATTTAATCCTGCCAAAAAGTCAAGTCTTCTCATAAAGTTAGAATGGCTAACAATGTTTTGACCATTTTCACTCAAGTCAAGTGTGATTACTCCTGGGCTACAACACCCAAAGACTTATTCACGGAACTTGAAAGATTACCCTGATTACCTTCTCTTACGATGCATCGGAGACAAAATGGATGTGCGTAGAGCGTACTCCACTGTGCGATACAGAGCTGATTAATGTCAACCTAATAGTGCGATGAGGGATGTTCCAAATGGATGTTGATGACTTAATGAAAAACAAACGTTGTGAAATGACTAATCTCGACTAATGAATGCTGGCCTCCAGCCAGCTAGGATGGACGAGATATATAAGAAAGATATCTACGCTTTCAAGGACCAGTCAAGCACATATGGTCGCCTAGTGGTTAGAGTGTTGGGCCAGTAACCAAAAGGTCAAACCAAAAGGTTCGAATCCCCGACCCTACAAGGTGAAACATTTTCTGTAAGTCGCTCTGAATATTACTGTTATTGAGTGACACGGACTACTACTGTATATACGAAACTCAGATCTATTTATTTATCAGTTTGGTCTGAGTTGTTTTCCTTTTAAACTGGGATTTTAAAGTTCGTCTTAATATCAAATTCACATGTTCTTTACGCTATTATAAAAATGAATTAAGGTTACAAGACAGCAAGTATGTCTGCCATACCTGATGTATCATACCTTTTTAGTGGGCATGGCCAATGGTGCGGTCTCCGATCTGAGATCAAATGTTGCTTTAAAGCATGGCCAATGGTGCGGTCTCCGATCTGAGATAAAATGTTGCTTTAAAGCATGGCCAATGGTGCGGTCTCCGATCTCAAATCAAATGTATTTATATAGCCCTTCGTACATCAGCTGATATCTCAAAGTGCTGTACAGAAACCCAGCCTAAAACCCCAAACAGCAAGCAATGCATGTGAAAGAAGCACGGTGGCTAGGAAAAACTCCCTAGGAAAAACTCCTTAGAAAGGCCAAAAACCTAGGAAGAAACCATAGAGAGGAACCAGGCTATGAGGGGTGGCCAGTCCTCTTCTGGCTGTGCCGGGTGGATATTATAACAGAATATGGTCAAGATGTTAAAATGACCAGCATGGTCAAATAATAATAATCATAGTAGTTGTCGAGGGTGCAACAAGCACATCCGGTGAACAGGTCAGGGTTCCATAGCCGCAGGCAGAACAGTTGAAACTGGAGCAGCAGCACAGCCAGGTGGACTGGGGACAGCAAGGAGTCATCATGCCAGGTAGTCCTGAGGCATGGTCCTAGGGCTCAGGTCCTCTGAGAGAAAGAAAGAAAGAAAGAAAGAAAGAGAGAATTAGAGAGAGCATATTTAAATTCACACAGGACACCGGATAAGACAAGAGAAATACTCCAGATGTAACAGACTGACCCTAGCCCCCCGACACATAAACTACTGCAGCATAAATACTGGAGGCTGAGACAGGAGGGATCAGAAGACACTGTGGCCCCATCCGATGATACCCCCGGACAGGGCCAAACAGGCAGGATATAACCCCACCCACTTTGCCAAAGCTCAGCCCCCACACCACTAGAGGGATGTCTCCAACCACCAACTTACCGTCCTAAGACAAGGCCGAGTATAGCCCACAAAGATCTGAGATAAAATGTTGTTTTAAAGCAAATTTCCTGCAATTCTTCACATTTTGACATGGCTTATGCTGTGTTCTTATGCCATCTGAGTGACTCAAATAACAAAAGTTTTTTATTTTGGCGATTGTTAGTTCTCAAATATTATCTTATTTAAAAAAGATATAGCTCCATTATATTTTCTACGTACTTTATATCTGGCTTTAGTCGTTTAAGTTTACCATCCCAATTTTGTATTTTTTTTTATCTGCAGCGGCCCACCGCTACTAAATAAATATAGGGGAAACACTGATGATAAACCAAAAATTATCGACACCGACCTTACCGATCACTTATCGCAAGCATTTTGCTGAAGTTATTCATTACGATAAGGTGCCTATACTAAAGCAATGTGAAATTTGTAATTAAATAAGTTTGCTAATATGGGTGATTGTTAATTGGACCATTGATGGCTGCAACTATCAAACTAGTAGGGCTAGTTTAAAGGATAATTTTAAACTGTTGTGCACAATGTTATAAACGTATCGTTCTATTTATCGTTATCGCATCAATTCAGGCAATTTATCAACATATGGTTTTTATCCATATCGCCCAGCTCTATGTGGTATAAACCACATTATTGTGGGAGCACCTCCTCTAAGAGTGTGAATTAGGCTGTTTGAAAAGGTTTGAATCCTAAGCAACCTGCCTACACAAGTTTAAAGTACAATACACCAACATACAGTGAGGGGGAAAAAGTATTTGATCCCCTGCTGATTTTGTACGTTTGCCCACTGATAAAGAAAGGAACAGTCTATAATTTTAATGGTAGGTTTATTTGAACAGTGAGAGACAGAATAACAACAAAAAAATCCAGAAAAACGCATGTCAAAAATGTTATAAATTTATTTGCATTTTAATGAGGGAAATAAGTATTTGACCCCTCTGCAAAACATGACTTGGTCAAATAGATAAACCTAGCCTTGGTTTATCATACATTTAGATCCATTCTGACTTAGTGTATTGCAACTCTATTTTAGCCTGGACCTTTTTTTCTCTTTTGGTAATGTGGAAAAGGAGTCACCATAGGAGCTCAGTGGCGCAATGATTTGTGATTATGGTCCTCTCTGCGCTGAGATGGCTGTCACCTAAGGCCATCAGTTGGAATTAGTCTATGTCAGAGCCCCCATCGAATTTATATTCTCTCCATTAGTTTCTTGTGAACTAGCGCTCGATTCGGGGCATGCAGAAGATACCTGGATGCCCCTGCTGAAATCCCCCCTCCCCGTCCAGACGCCAATACCCTGGGGAAGATGTTTCTATCCTGGCGGACAGATGGGCAATTCGGATGATTTGATGGCCGCTTGTGGAAGACTGACAGTAATAGGCAAATAAAAGATTGTCTGTTTGAGTTTAAGAGCACTAAAGCTCATGTAAGTGTTGTCATCGTAAAAAAAAAAATATTGACAGGAAGTGGGCTTTGTCGGAAAGTTATTCTTTCCGTTTTAGAAAGCAAAGCTCTGCCTTAAGTAAGGAAGGCCAGTCAAAGGGATGTGGGCCGAGTAGAGATTTCTAGTTCAAGTCCTCGATTCCCCCCCTCTTTACTTTCATCTTTCCTCATTCCCTTCAGGCAGGTGAGGTTTGCAGGTTGGCGACGTGCTGCTTCGATTCCTTAGAAGCACTTCAACTTTCATGTGAAGGTTCACGATGTAGATGGCTTGCTGGATGTATGGACGTAGTAGAAAACGACAGCTCATGCTTGCTTTCCAAAGCGCTTGACAGCACAAACTCATCAAAAGTACAGAAGCTTGGATCTATTTCGCCCCCATCACTGTAAGAAGCCTGGGTGCTCCTCGACCTTGGTGCGTTTAAAAAAAATAAAAATAATAATAATCAACTCCTCAAAGCGAAGAGTGGGAGAGTGTTCTCTTAAGCTTTTTAATGGGAAACGAGAGCCGTGTTTTCCGGGTATCTCGTTACGCTCAGCATCAATGACACTGTTCAAAGTCTCTTGTAAAACTCTGACCATGCCCCAGTTATGGCGGATGTGAACACGGTGGGGGGAGGGAGGGAATGATGGAGCACATAAAGAAAACGTCTCCCCCACTTAGATAATTACAAGGGGGGGGGCTGAGGGTGTTCATGTTCATCTCTTTTTCTTTCCTGCTCTCCCTCCTTTCGCCAGTTCTGCCTGTGCCCTTCTCTCTCCTTACTCTTACTCCTCTCTCCCTCACAGGTCCAGTCACAAATGCCCTCATCATCCCTGCCCCTGCCAACATGTTCCTGCCTGACAGCCGCCCGGGCATCCTCCTGCCCCGCTTCAGCCGCCACCTCAACCCCTCAGAACAGGGCGAGGGCGTGGAGACCGGAGGAGTGTGCCTGCGCCTGGCCCCCCACACCCAGGTCATAATTTTTGGTTTATCATCAGTGTTTCCCCTATATTTATTTAGTAGTGGTGGGCCGCCGTGGCTATATCGTTGCCGCTGTGATTTTAAAAGGGAATGAGAAGGTAAGGTATTTTAATCTGAATTTGTTCGATGTTTGTCCGTTATAAGCAGCTGTCCCATCACTGATATCACGGGACAATCATGAGCACGACCTGGCAGTTTATTTACATACCTGGTGTCAATAACTCCTGCAATGAATCCATGCCTTGAGGGGATTAGAATTGAAGCATATGTATAGTAAGCATCTGTTTTTGCTTACTGTAGGTAACTTTACTTCTCCCCGTAACCACCCACTCTAAATGAATTGCTGCAATGTGGTGACGAGACAGCTGTTAGTGGCACGGAATCCTGGCAGTGTCAAAATCCATTACACAAGGCTATATGAAATGGTAATGGAGGGGTCTTTGAATTACCTACCACCTGCCCACTCAGGGTTTCTACCCTTCGCTTACCACTGTGCTGGCCCAGTTTCTCCCCTCCTATCACTCTCTCTCTCTCTCCCCTTCCCTCGCTTTCTCATAGGTCGCCTATTTCCATAATGGCTAATCTCGGAGCTGCTGGGTTTATAGCTGTCGCTGTCGAGAAATGAGCTTTTCACCCGTGCTCCGAAAGCCAAAGAAACACAGAGAATTATAAGGAAAAATATATTAATACTAATAGGATTTCCCCCCCAAAAAACGATATTGCCGTCGTGCCCCCGGGCCACGCCCGTCATCACAACACACTATTTCTGTTCGTGCTCCGTGCTGCGTGCAAATTACACCGCAAACAATTCCAAATTATTACTTTTTCGTTTTCCTTGTTATTTGCTTTCTTCTGGCGTGTGTACATGGGTCTGTAGGTGTGTTTGTCTGTGTGCATGAGTGCCTGCACATGAACGTGTGTGCGAATGTGCTGCTACACTGCAGAAAGTGGAGAAGTCATTCCACTGTCACAAGTGCTGAGTGATTAACTGAAATGTCTGTTATTTTTCCGTTTTTAAACAACTAATTGACCAACGTAGGTTCAATTATTTCAATTCCATTTTGTTTTTTTTACTGTGCGCGCATTTCACAGTTTCAATAGAGATAGATCAGATCAAGCCTGAACTGTGCAATGTAGTAGGGAGTTGTAGTTTCCAACAGGCCAATATTCTACATAGTTCAACGCAGAAAACGTGGTCATTAACTACAATGACCATAATCCATTGTGTGCCTACTTGTCCCGTCTGTGTGTTTCTTCTATGTTAGGTTAGTGTGGGGCACACTAACCTCCCGTGTGGCGCAGTGGTCTAAGACACTGCATCTTAGTGCAAGAGGTGTTTGATAGTTGGTATTTGGTATTCACCAGTCATAAAAGTATGTCATATTTACTTTGAAGAACTACTACTATGTTCTACTTGTGATTTTTATCAGACAGCATAGCCAGCAGCTCTATAGAGATGAGATGATGACTTGGAATGAAATAATAAAATCATTAAATAAAACAAATGTAATATACACAATTGAAAGACTTTATTGAGGGAGAGTAATGTGAATAAATCATGGTTACCCAAATAATGCAGAGTGCATTTATTGTAAAAAAAAATATATATGTAACTATTAGACATCGAAAACCATGATTTATTTTTTCATAATCGAACCGACCTCAAACACTAAACTCTCAGCACCAACCGTCACAAGCTGTGTGGGTGCCGGTGGCTTGCCCTCAGATGAACCAGAGGCCGGTCTGGCCCGGGTCCAGAGAAGAGAGGGAGCGAGCGAGAGAACCCATTAGCGAGCTGGCTGCCTGGGGTGAAAGGTCAGGAAGGGGAGATAAAGCCATGCTGCGGGACAGTCACTCTCCAGGGGGGTTCCTCTGGAACAGAGAGGTTGGGGTGATTCCCTGTGGCTTCTCTGGCAGGGGGTAGGGTTGGGGTATCTCCATGTAAGGCTAATTGGACAGTTCCTCTGGGGTGGGGGCAGAGTACTGCGTTCAAGGGAAGATTAAGGAAACGGGTAGATAACACAAATGGCGATAGGAAGGGTTTTATCTCCTCTCATTGAGGAACAGCTGATGGGTGTGGGAAGGAGCTGAGACTGTGTGTGTGGGGCGCTGTTGTGTCGGGGAGCATGGTATTGACCTACACTACATTGCCAAAAGTATGTGGACACTGCTCTTCGAACATCTCATTCCAAAATCATGGCCATTAATATGGAGTTGGTCCTCCATTTGCTGCTATAACAGCCTCCACTCTTCTGGGAAGGATTTCCACTAGATGTTGGAACATTTCTGCGGGGACTTGCTTCCATTCAGCCACAATCATTTGTGAGGACGGGCAGTCAAGTTCTTCTACACCGATCTCGACAAACCATTTCTGTATGGACCTCGCTTTGTGCACGGGGGCGTTGTTATGCTGAAACAGGAAAGGGCCTTCCACAAACTGTTATATTTCAATATTTTGTTTCCCCTGTACACACTTTAATTTCCAGTGCATTCACAGTTAATTACTGATCTTTGAAATAAACCCTGTTTATTAATAAACCCAATAAACCCATGTTTATGCAGTGACCTAGACAGCTGCGGGTCAGCATATTAAAAAGTAAATACCTGTACACTTACCTGTGAACTCCCAGTTGCGCACACGTACAGTCGGGCCTGAATTTATTGACACCTTTTGATAAAGATGAGCAAAATTGACTGTATAAAATAAATAATTAAAATACTGAGCTATATTGTATGCTCCAAAATATAGGGAAGTTATAATATCAAAAAGTGTGTGTGTGTGTGTCCCCGCTTCACAGTGGGATTCGATAAACTATTAACGTCCATTGCTATATCAACGGTGTGGAGATCATTACAGCCTAAATTACCTTTTCATCTCCGCTATGCAAACGAGGCTGCTTTCCGCAGCAATTATGCTGTTTAAACAAGTTTTGTTTAGCTAATAGAATGGAAAACATTACTTCAAACGACTTTTGGGTACCTTGTTAAGATTACAACAGCATGAAATCAATGTCTTTAAACGTTGCTACTTTTCTGGGAAATAGCAAAGAAAACGTGTAATCTGCTTGACACATTGTTACTTACCTTACAGATCACAAAGTCTGTTCATTTCCACTTCATTCATATGCAAATTATTTAGATTCTTATGCTGGTATGTCTGGCTGGCATGTTTTAATTTGAACCTGCCCTTCCCTACACTGAAATGCTATTATTTCAGTCATCCTCTATTATGATTCAGTGCACTCTTGTGGTTGAATATATATGTATCTATTGTAGGTCCCAGGATACAACAATGAATAATGTGGAATTTATAAATACCATCAAAGGATAGCTTACAACTTAAAAATAATGAACACCTTGTGAAACAGCTGTGAATACCAACCTGGAAATATTGAAGATTATAATATATAAACTGATCTTTTTTGTTGTGGAAAAGTTGTCATTCATTTATTTTCAGATTTTGATTGTATACTCACATGGCAATCATATACAAAAATACTGAATTCTGGTGTTTGGAATATAGAGGGGGTGAGAGGTTCTGTCAGTCTCGGAAGGGGGACTTGAAGAGGGAGACTGCAATGTTCAGGCACTGCTGCTCTCTTTGTTCTGAGTGTTTGCAGTGCTAGTGTTTTTAGTTCATCTGTGTATCTCACATTATGTGCCCAGTATGATAGAGCAAGAAAACGTTCTCAGCAGATAATGACAACATGACAACAGTAGCCGTAGATGATGTAATGAAAAGTTGGTGGGTGGTTAGTAATGGAGGACATCCGGTGGATCCACATGTGTTAGGCAGAACCCCTAGGTCCTGGAGAACTGGAGCAGAGTTCAAGGGAACATGGTAGGAAACAGTGATGTAAACAAGCAAACACACAGGTTAAACTTTACTGTGAGACAATTTGATGTAGAGATATGTACTTTTAAACAGTTTTGGAAGGTATAGCCTACAAGCTGGTCCCCCTCCGACTCAGAGCACAGAAAATCAGACTGATCCGAACTCACTGGCTCTGGTGGATGGGATACCGCTTGGGGGGGTTTAAGTGATCTGAAAATACATTATACAAAAATAGCAATAGACAAACAATAACACTAAGTCAATCACATTTGAAAGACTACAGTATATGCAATAATTGAATATATAATTGCATTGTTTACCTCAAGTCAACAGCTGCGGCTCCCGTCCAATCTCGGAGGCCTGGACGCTGCTGTTGTGTGCAAAGACAATTACCTTCAGGTTGTTCTCCTCCTGGTACCCGTCAAGGGACTTGCCCATGGCAGTCTTGAGTGTCTGGTTAGTCCATTTATCCAAACCTGGAGGAGGGGGTAGGAAAGGGATATCTATTGACAATGTAAGATATTGAAATATATCTGATTATGTAACATGAAAAAACAAAAACAAATTGTAAAAAATAAATAAAACAAACCATTGGTGACAAAATAGAACCTATAACACCCGTACCTTACTCCAGCGTTCATGACCTCGGTCACTCAAGATGGACCTCGGGAGAACCGTGGGTGTTGAAGATGTCCGTCATTGCCTTGGAGGTGGCCTCGCCAGTGTCGTCGTTTTTTTACATCCATCGCGCTGGAGGAGATGGCTGCCATTTTACAGGCTCCTAACAAATTGTGCTATTGTGTATTTTTTTCGCGTTATTTATAACTTATTTTGTTCATAATGTTTCTGCCACTGTCTCCTATGACCGAAAATAGCTTCTTGATATTAGGACAGAGATTACTCACCTCGTACTGGACAAAGATCCTTCGGACGCGAAGGATTTACTTCAGACACCCGACAAGGCCCGGGGTGCTTTGTACGGATCTGACGGCAAGTGAGTAATCTCCCTCTACCATCAGTCCTATTAGCCACCGTGCAAACATTGTATAACAAAATGTATGAGCTCCGATCAAGACTATCCTACCAACGTGACATAAATACTGCAATATCTTGTGTTTCACCGAGTCGTGACTGAGCGACGACATGGATAACATACAGCTGGCTGGGTTTTCGGTCCATTGGCAAGATTGAACAGCTGCCTCCGGTAAGACGAGGGGTGGCGGTCTGTGTTTTTGTAAATAACAGCTGGTGCAAAAAATCTAATGTTAAGGAAGTCTCGAGGTTTTGCTCGCCTGAGGTAGAGAATCTCATGATAAGCTGTAGACCACACTATTTATCAAGAGTTTTCATGTATATTATTCGTAGCTGTCTATTTACAACCACAAACCGATGCTGGCACTAAGACGGCACTCAATGAACAAACAAGAAAATGCTTATCCAGAGGCGACACCCCTAGTGGCTGGGGACTTTAATGCAGGGGAACTTAAATCTGTTTTGCCTAATTTCTACCAGCATGTTACATGTGAAACCAGAGAGAGAAAAAAACTCTGATCACTGACAACGATGAGGCAGCATATAGGGAGGCGGTGCCAGGATAACAACCTCTCCCTCAACGTGATCGAGACAAAGGAGATGATTCTGGACTACAGAAAAGGAGGGCGGAGCACGCCCCCATTAACATCGACGGGGCTGTAGTGGAGCAGGTTGAGAGCTTCAAGTTCCTTGGTATCCACATCACCAACGAACTATCATGGTCCAAACACACCAAGGCTAAAACTCATCGAATCCCATTGTGACGAGGAATTTCCTCATCTTTATCAAGAGCGCCAATAATTTCAGACCCCACTGTATGTCTGACGCAGCACAACTACTTGGAATTCCTGTCCTTTGTATCACATGTTTTTTTCCAGACACAATAGCCCTAGGATTTACTTTCATTTCTTGTCTAGTGCACCTAGGTAAAGTATAGACCTACTGTGTGGAATGTTGTGCACTAATTTGCCCCACTCTAAATGGTTATTTTATTCCTTCTGTAATTGGAACTCTGGTAAAAGTCTGTCCATGAAATAAACAATTTATTGCGCTCAACTTTCTGTACCCAGCAGCAGAATGGAAACTGAGAATGGAAACCAAAAGTGGTGAATCAAGGATAGAACGAATCTTAATTTGAGGGGCGGGGCCCTCAGCTGTTATAATACCTGCTCCGCTCTAAACGAAGACAGAGCTGTCATCTTTAACCGGTTTAAGTACTTGTAGATGAACAGATTTATCAAAACTATTCAGGAAAAATAACAAAGGCTCTCTTGTAGGACAATATTAAATGAAAAGGTAAATATTTTTGCTATACCCTATTGAATGATTTTGCGCTAACAATCATGCCTATCAGGTAGGCCTAAATAATATAAAATGCCATGTTAATTCATAGTTATTACAATTACGTTATTGTTGGGCACCGATTTACTTGTGATATTATAAGGGCCATCAAATAAATGTTCCGTTTAATTCATTTTCAGGTAATACAGTCTCTATTGTGGACCTCACCATCACATTGTTAAATGGGGAAAAACACTCCCTGAGGGTGCATACAGGAACCACAGTGGCGGATCTCAGAAGTCTCATCAACCAACATTTTGAAGTGCCAATTGCCACGCAGAAGCTAAAAAGTAATGGGCAGGATATCAGTGACGATTCAAAAACTTTGAGCCACTATGGGCTGCAGCCCAGGATCCAATGTGTGTGTGCCGATTACAAAGCCTGCTGCGATTCAGATTACCCTGAATAATGTGAAACCCTACGATGTGATGCCTGCTGAGACCGTGTCCCAGTTCAAGATCAAAGGTCTACAATGTGGAGCAGGTCCCTGTGGACCAACAGATATTGCTCTTTGGGGGAAGGCAGCTTGAAGATGGCAAGACACTGAAAACACTATGACATCAAAAAGGACAGCAACATTTTCCTAACTCTCCGTCTTAGGGGAGGCTGAAGACAACTGAGTATCATTGACCTGAGATACAGTATGAAGCCCTTCATTAATAATGCATGAAACACAATCTATATAGGGAGAACTTTATCACAGTATCACTACATTTTTTAAATGTTAAAGCTTTAAAAAGCATGACCTATATGAAAATTTCAATTAGATTGTAATCAATTAAATACAATTGTATTAAACACCTATAATTTACTATTTCTTTTTTATGGCCCCAATTTAAAAGGCACGAAAATTAAACAAAGTTGTGATTTTCATTTATAAAATGGTTAAATCTAGAACAGCCTGGAATTATGAATGTCATATAATTTGGTAAGCAAGATACGGAGCTGCTTCTTTGACCTTTTTATATAGATCATTTTTATTCAGTTGAGACTGACTAAAGCAGAGCAGTGCACATGAAGAACCTAAAGGCACTATAGTTTGATGAAAATCTTGCATTGTTTATCCCGATTCTGTATAAATTAGTTCCATTCAAGGTTGAGACAGTTCATGTTATTAATGTGCTATGGCTCATCTGCTTTGCTTCACTTAAATTATACAAATATACATTTTATCGATCGAGAATGCATAGCGTTCCATGCAGTTTCTATTGTTCAAATGAAATTGATTCTGTCGCAAGGGATAGATACGTATGTGAACTCATTTCATGTTTTAGGATTTCATCAGTGTGGTGTATGTCAACTGCAGTCCTTCACCACAGCTCTAATTTGTCTGATTTGCTGCAGTGGCATTTAAAGTCCTACCCTTGTAACATGCTCCAGCTGCTACAGGACAGGTTACTCAACATTTAATAAAGGACTGATGAAGAACTGGGTATGTCTGGTCTAAATTCATGTCACAATTTGGGTTATTTGAGTTCAATAGGATGCCGCTTTTTAATTTTAAAACATTTTACGATTATTTGACCAGGTAAGTTGACTCAGAACACATTTTACAGCATTTACCTGGGGAATAGTTAGAGGAGAGGAGGGGGAATGAATGAGCCAGATGTATGCTGGGGATAATTAAGTGGGCATGATGGTTTGAGGGCCAGATTGAGAATTTAGCCAGGACACCTGGGTTAACACCCCTACTCTTACGATTAATGCCATGGGATCTTTAGTGACCATAGAGCGTCAGGACACCCGCTTAATGGCCCAATCACTGCCCAGGGGCATTGGATTGTTTGGAAAGATTACCTCCTACTGGCCCTCCAACACCACTTTCAGCAGCATCTGCTCTCCCATCCAGGGACAGACCAGGACCAACCCTGCTTAGTTTCAGAAGCAAGCCAGCAGTGGGATGCGAGGAGGTATGCCGCTTGACCTGTGTAACGCCCCCAGCACTTTTCAAAGACTGATGCAGTAAATATTTGGTCACTATAGCTTTCAGTTGGTATTACTCTTTTATTAAAATTAGGTGATTTGTTTCCTAATCGTGAGTTAATGATTGTTGTATTCTGGCCTGTTTATTCCCATGCTCAGTCAATTTTATGAACCTGTGTTTTTTTTAAATGGTAGTTAGCTACCATTACCCTGTGGGTGCCACAGGGTTCAATTCTTGGGCCGACTCTCTTCTCTGTATACATCAATGATGTCGCTCTTGCTGCTGGTGAGTCTCTGATCCACCTCTACGCAGACGACACCATTCTGTATACTTCTGGCCCTTCTTTGGACACTGTGTTAACAACCCTCCAGACAAGCTTCAATGCCATACAACTCTCCTTCCGTGGCCTCCAACTGCTCTTAAATACAAGTAAAACTAAATGCATGCTCTTCAACCGATCGCTGCCTGCACCTTCCCGCCCGTCCAGCATCACTACACTGGACGGTTCTGACTTAGAATATGTGGACAACTACAAATACCTAGGTGTCTGGTTAGACTGTAAACTCTCCTTCCAGACTCACATCAAACATCTCCAATCCAAAGTTAAATCTAGAATCGGCTTCCTATTTCGCAACAAAGCATCCTTCACTCATGCTGCCAAACATACCCTCGTAAAACTGACCATCCTACCGATCCTCGACTTCGGCGATGTCATTTACAAAATAGCCTCCAATACCCTACTCAATAAATTGGATGCAGTCTATCACAGTGCCATCCGTTTTGTCACCAAAGCCCCATATACTACCCACCACTGCGACCTGTACGCTCTCGTTGGCTGGCCCTCACTTCATACTCGTCACCAAACCCACTGGCTCCAGGTCATCTACAAGACCCTGCTAGGTAAAGTCCCCCCTTATCTCAGCTCGCTGGTCACCATAGCAGCACCCACCTGTAGCACGCGCTCCAGCAGGTATATCTCACTGGTCACCCCCAAAGCCAATTCCTCCTTCGGCTGCCTCTCCTTCCAGTTCTCTGCTGCCAATGACTGACTGGAACGAACTACAAAAATCTCTGAAACTGGAAACACTTATCTCCCTCACTAGCTTTAAGAACCAGCTGTCAGAGCAGCTCACAGATTACTGCACCTGTACATAGCCCATCTATAATTTAGCCCAAACAACTACCTCTTCCCCTACTGTATTTATTTATTTTGCTCCTTTACACCCCATTATTTCTACTTTCCACTTTCCACTGCAAATCTACCATTCCATTGTTTTACTTGCTATATTGTATGTACTTCGCCACCATGGCCTTTTTTTGCCTTTATCTCCCTTCTCACCTCATTTGCTCACATTGTATATACTTATTTTTCTACTGTATTATTGACTGTTTGTTTTACTCCATGTGTAACTCTGTTGTTGTATGTGTCAAACTGCTTTGCTTTATCTTGGCCAGGTCGCAATTGTAAATGAGAACTTGTTCTCAACTTGCCTACCTGGTTAAATAAAGGTGAAATAAATAAAAAACCTCTGAAGACCTCCCCACAAGATAGCTCTCCCGAGACCAGAGTCGGAAACCACTTCTCTACACCGCCATGCATAACTCCTACTCGTGGGCGTGTAGTCTTCGCGTCTGAACTCTTCCCACCTCCGTTTCAACATATTGTCCATCCGCGTAAGCTTTATTGACCCGAGCCGTAAAATAAAGTCAGAACTCCCACACAGTTGGGTGTCAGTGGACGGGGCTGTACATTGCAATTGTGATCCGCTCTGTAAATCTGGGGAGCGGGATCACGCCACTTGTTGTTATTGTCTGGTATTGTCATTGTCAGCCCTTTGTTGGCATTGTCACACTCACGCCACTATCCACTTCTGGATTTGACTTTGGACATGGCCTGTGCACCTTGTTTGACTGTATGTTCTCTCTCTTTTAGGCCCAGAAGGAGACCTATTTGGAGAAAGCAGACAAACTCTACTCCATCATGAGTGCCGTAACAGACAAGGTAAGTGGGCAGGTCGATGCAAAAATGCACGTCATTACACAATACAATTCCCCATAGATGTTATTTCAAATATCTGTGTTTGTCGACATAAGGTTAGTGAGCAAGTCAACATCATCTCAGGGGGCCATGTGACTCCGCATTATAAACCACATGTTCTAAGGGTGTTAGATGTATGTAAATGCTATGTGCAGTGCTTTCAGAAAGTGTTCACACCGTTGAATTTTTCCACATTTTGTTAGAGCCTGAATTTAAAATGTATACTATTTAGATTTTTTTTGTCACTGGCCTACACACAATACCCCATATCAAAGTGGAATTATGTTTTTAGAATTTTCTTTCCCCAAATTAATTACAAAATAAAAGTACTCAACCCCTTTGTTAAGGAGTAAAAATGTGCTTGAGTCGTATAATAAGTGTCATGGACTCAGTGTGTGAAATAGTGTTTTTAATGTGATTTTTGAATGACTACCTCATCTCTGTACTCCACACATACAATTATCTGTAAAGTCCCTCAGTTGAGCAGTGAATTTTAAACATATTCAACCACAAAGACCAAGGAGGTTTTCCAATGCCTCGCAAAGAAGGGCACTTCTTTATTGGTAGATGGGAAAATATTTTCTTTTTACAAAAAGCAGACATTGAATATCCCTTTGAGCATGGTGAAGTTATTAATTACACTTTGGATGGTGTATCAGTACACCCAGTCACTACAAAGATACAGGCGTCCTTCTTAAAACGTATTTAGGATAGGTGGGACATTAGCGTCCCACCTGGCCAACATCCGGTGAAATTGCAGAGAGCGAAATTCAATTACTATAAATATTAAACTTTCATGAAATCACAAGTGCAATACATCAAAATATAGCTTAACTTGTTGTTAATCCAGCCAAGGTGTCAGATTTCAAAAAGGCTTTACGGCGAACAGCGTCCAGCACACAACTGCATAACAAATCATATTCAACCAGGGATTTGCGACACGAAAGTCAGAAATAGCGATATAATATATGCCTTACCTTTGAAGATCTTCTGTTGGCACTCCAAAATGTCCGTTACATTACAAATGGTCCTTTTGTTCGATTAAAGTCCTTTTTTATATCCATAAAAACTCAGTTTAGCTGGCACGCTTCAGTCAATAATCCACTCGGTTTCCCCCTTTCAAAATGCATACAAAATGAATCCCAAACGTTACCAATAAACGTATCCAAACAAGTCAATCAACGTTGATAATCAACCCTTAGGTACCCTAATACGCAAATAAACAATACAATTTAAGACGGAGAATCGTTATTGTCTTTACCGGAGATAAACAAAAATAACGCGCTGTCTCGGCCATACGCTTGGAAACTACAGCCAAAATGGGAGCCACTTAGAAAAACTACAACTTCTCCCTCATTTCTCCAAAAACCAGCCTGAAACTCTTTCTAAAGACTGTTGACATTTAGTGGAAGCCCTAGGAAATGCCATCGGAGATGATTTCGCCCTATTATAAAAGTGCCAGGCATTGAAATCAGTGGTATGCTGAATATTTTTTTATTTTGTATGGTTCCTCAGGGTTTCACCTGCCATTTCAGTTCTGTTATACTCACAGACATTATTTCAACGGTTATAGAAACTTTAGAGTGTTTTCTATCCTAATCTACTATATGCATATCCTAGCTTCTGGGCCTGAGTAGCAGGCAGTTTACTTTGGGCACGCTTTTCATCCGGATGTCAAAATACCACCCCCATCCCAAAGAAGTTAACTCAGTTGTTTAAGAGGAAGGAAACCTCTCAGGGATTTCACCATGAGGCCAATGGTGACTTTAAAACTGTTAGAGTATAGTGGCTGTGAAAGGGAAAAAAACTGATGGATCAACACCATTGTAGTTACCCCACAATATGAACCTAATTGACAGAGTGAAAGGAAGGAATCCTGTACGAAATAGAAATATTCCAAAACATGTGTCCTGTTTGCTACAAGCCCCCTCAGTGAATGTTTCTGAATGGCTGAGTTACAGTTTTTACATAAATCTACTTGAAAATCTATGGCAAGACCTGAAAATGGTTGCCTAGCAATGATCAACAATCGATTTGAAAGAGCTTGAAGAATTTTGACAAGAAAAATCGGCAAATGTTGCACAATCCAGGTGTGGAAAGCTCTTAGAGACTTACCCAGAAAGACTAACAGCTGTAATCGCTGCCAATGGTGGTGCTACAAAGTATTGACTCGGGTTGGAATACTTATGTAAATGTGATTTCTTTATTTAATTTTCAATAAATTTGAAAATAATTCTAAAGACATATTTCCACTTTGTCATTATGGGGTATTGTGTGTAGATGGGTGAGATGATAAAACTTTTTAAAAAATCATCCATTTTGAATTCAGGCTGTAACACATCAAATGTTGAATAAGTCAAGGGTATATGAATACATTCTGAAGACAGTGTAGTCACCGCAGGTTAACATTTTTACAGGCTCCTTGCCAGAAGGCTCAGTTGAAGACTCTTCATTATGACCCTTTAACTCCTCACAGTGTTACTTGCACTTTACTCTCAGACATCTACAAAGGCCACGATAAGAAAATACAGCTGCAGCTACTACTTGCCAGCTCATACATACTTACACCACAGTGCGTCAACGTACTGACTGTAAGAGAGGAGAGACCCTACCGGCTATGGCGTCAGCAAAGGTCAATATTACAATATTGTGTCTTATCTGGAGACTTGGTGTATCCATCCTTCTCATATCCTTTCTTAGCTAGGGAGAGTTGATTTCCTATCTGGAGATCATGGCTGAAATGAACAGGCTTGTCAATATGATGCACCTCAAGAGATTGGTTTTCATTATAAAGACCACACAGTCCGTTAAAGGCACAATCTGTAACTTTCATTTCCACTGACTCATTTGAAAGTTGTGTTAACCTCTCAAGCCAAAGACAATGGGGCGGTCAGGGTTTCTCACTGGCCAAAGATCTGGCCTGAACATAATTTCGACTTGTAGTTTCAAATTAAAATGCATCGTGGTCATGTGGGACCCATAGATTAGCATGTGGTCTCTATGTTAAACCAGTAATAGGCAACATTTGCCTTATGGTACACTACATGACCAAAAGTATGTGGACACCTGCTCATCGAATATCTCATTCTAAAATCCCCCCCCCCAAAACAATTATTTTTGTCACATGCGCCGAATACAACAGGTGTAGGTAGACCTTACAGTGAAATGCTTACTTACAAGCCCTTAACCAACAATGCAGTTTTAAGAAAATACCTCCCCAAAAAAGTAAGCGAAAAGAAAAACAAATAAATAAAGAGCAGCAGTAAATAACAATAGCCGGGCTAAATACAGGGGGTACCAGTACAGAGTCAATGTGCGGGGGGGACCGGTGTCGAGGTAATTGAGGTAATATGTACATGTAGGTAGAGTTATTAAAGCGACTATGCATAGATAATAACAGAGTAGCAGCAGCGTGGGGGGGCAGGCAATGCAAATAGTCTGGGTAGCCATTTGATTAGCTGTTCAGGAGTCTTATGGCTTGGGGGTAGAAGCTGTTTACAAGCTTTTTGGACCTAGACTTGGCGCTCCGGTACCGCTTGCTGTGCGGTAGCAGAGAGAACAGTCTATGATTAGGGTGGCTGGAGTCTTTGACAATTTTTAGGGCCTTCATCTGACACCGCATGTAATAGAGGTCCTGGATGGCAGGAAGCTTGGCCCCGGTGATGTACACACCGGGGCCAAGCAGCACTCTGTAGTGCCTTGCAGTAGGAGGCCGAGCAGTTGCCATACCAGGCAGTGATGCAACCCGTCAGGATGCTCTCGATGGTGCAGCTGTAAAACCTTTTGAGGATCTGAGGACCCATGCCAAATCTTCTTTGCCCTCTTCACAGCTGTCTTGGTGTGCTTGGGCCATGTTAGTTTGTTGGTGATGTGGACGCCAAGGAACTTGAAGCGCTCAACCTGCTCCACTACAGCCCCGTTGATGAGAATGGGGGTGTGCTTGGTCCTCCTTTTCCTGTAGTCCACAATCATCTCCTTTGTCTTGATCACATTGAGGGAGAGGTTGGTGTCCTGGCATCACATGGCCAGGTCTCTGACCTCCTCCCTATATGCTGTCATCGTTGTCGGTAATCAGGCCTACCACTGTTGTGTCATCAGCAAACTTAATGATGGTGTTGGAGTTGTGCCTGGCCGTGCAGACATGAGTGAACAGGGAGTACAGGAGGGGACTGAGCATGCACCCCTGAGGGGCCCCCGTGTTGAGGATCAGCGTGGGCGATGTGTTCTTACCTACCCTTACCACCTGGGGGCGGCCTGTCAGGAAGTCCAGGATCCAGTTTCATGGGAGGTGTTTAGTCCCATGGTCCTTAGTGCACTCAAAGCTCATCACTAAGCTGTGGTGTTGAACGCTGAGCTGTAGTCAATGAATAGCGTTCTCACATAGGTGTTCCTTTTGTCCAGGTGTGAAAGGGCAGAGTGGAGTGCAATAGAGATTGCATCATCTGTGGATCTTTTGGTGCGGTATGCAAATTGGAGTGGGTCTAGAGTTTCTGGGATAATGGTATTGATGTGAGCCATGACCAGCCTTTCAAAGCTGGTACAAGTCCTGGTAATCCGTCTGGCCCTGCGGCCTTGTGAATGTTGACCTGTTTAAAGGTCTTACTCACATCGGCTGCGGAGAGCGTGATCACACAGTTTTCCGGAACAGCTGATGCTCTCATGCATGTTTGTGTTACTTGCCTCGAAGCGAGCATAGACGTTATTTAGCTCGTCTTGTAGGCTAGTGTCACTGGGCAGCTCTCGGCTGTGCTTCCCTTTGTAGTCTGTAATAGTTTGCAAGCCCTGCCACATGCGACGAGCATCGGAGCAGGTGTAGTACGATTCGATCTTAGTCCTGTTTTGGCGCATTGCCTGTTTGATGGTTCGTCAGAGGGCATAGCGGGATTTCTTAAAAGCTTCCGGGTTCGAGTCCCGCTCCTTGAACGCGGCAGCTCTACCCTTTAGCTCAGTGCGAATATTGCCTGTAATCCATGGCTTCTAGTTGGGGTATGTATGTACGTACAGTCACTGTGGGAACAACGTCCTTGATTTACTTATTGATAAAGCCAGTGATTGATGTGGTGTTCTCCTCAATGCCATCGGAAAAATCCCTGTTGCCACAATGTTGGAAGCACTGAATCGTCTAGAATGTCAATTGTCTGTGGAGATTGCATGGCTGTGTGCTTGATTTTATACACCTGTCAGCAACGGGTGTGGCTGAAATAGCCAAATCCACTGATTTGAAGGGTTGTCCACATAATGTTGTGTATATACACTACCGGTCAAAAGATTTAGAACACCTACTCATTCAAGGGTTTCTATTTTCTACATTGTAGAATAATAGTGAAGATATCAAAACTATGAAATGACACACATGGAATCCTGTATTAACCAAAAAAGTGTTAAACAAATCAAAATATATTTGAGATTCTTCAAATGGACACCCTTCTCCTTGATGACAGCTTTTGGCATTCTCTCAACCAGCTTCACCTGGAATGCTTTTCCAACAGTCTTGAAGGAGTTCCCACATATGCTCAGCACTTGTTGGCTACTTTTCCTTTACTCTGCAGTCCAACTCATCCCAAACTATATCAATTGGGTTGAGGTCAGGTGATTGTGGAGGCCAGGTCTTCTGATGCAGCACTCCAAAAGAATCTCAAATGTAAAATATATTTTTACACTTTTTGGTTACCACAGGATTCCATATGTGTTATTTCATAGTTTTGATATCTTCACTATTATTCTACAATGTAGAAAATTGTAAAAATAAAGAAAAACCCTTGAATGAGTAGGTGTTCTAAACCTTTTGACCGGTAGTCTATAGTGCATGTGTTAAAAAGCTGTGTAATATAATTTCGCAATGCAAGTCATTACTAGAAGTCAGTATAGAATACTCATGTGCTGGTCAAGAATTTATGACATGCAGTGATTGTGGTGGATGCTTAAATGAACGGCCAATATAAACGATGCAGTGCTGACTGCGGCACCATCAGTTTTTTTATGGCAGACTGCGACAGAGCATGTAAATGTCGAACTGTAAAGCCAAAATGCTCTTCCATTGATGAGATTCACTGGCCCCGACGTATGTTTTTAGCGGGCCATTTTTGTTGATGTTGATCTATGTTTAAATAACTTGGTAACAGTTACTTTTGCCAAGACCCACCCCCACAGTGTGTAACTTTTGAGTGGAAATTCAAATAACAGATTGTGCCTTTTAAAGCCAGGGTCTGCTCTTCTGGGACTGTATGTTGGTTATGATTAGATCTCAGTATATCCCTGTCCTGGTGGCAACAGCAGCTGCTTTTCCTGTCCAATCATGGGCACTATCCAACCGCTCCCTTCTGGGCCCCCTGCTCCACCTTGGGCTCTCCAGCATTCCTCTCTTATCCTTGCCTACAAGGCCCTTCATTTTTTGGCTGGTGATGGTGGATTGCTTTCCTGATTCTCCCCTGGGATTGATTCTGCCTCTACTAGATCCAGCACTGGGAGGTCCAACCCAGTTCTAAAGATAATAAAAAAACATGGATGGCCCCAAATGTATAGGATTCAAAACTACCCCCTCACTATTATGGCCATGTAATTTTAGCCTATGTTTGGAGAACGTTTATGGCACAAAATGGCTGCCATGCATCACGCAGGTGGGTGTTACACAGTGGACAGAGCGAGTTACCCCTAAACAATGTAATTCACTTTGGAACTTATTGAAAGGCTCTATATTACTTCAATCTACCATTATTACTCTTAATAAGTCTAATGAATTAGCACGAAACCTCTGTGTCACTGCATCCGCTCGACCAGCGGGTGGATGCAGTGTGCAGTCTTGCATGTGTGTACCAGGAAGGAGCAGGTTGGTGTTTTTTCGCAAAGAATTTGTCTGCTAACTAGACGAGGCCGTCACCAGACACACCTTATCCCTGGGCTCAGTGAGCGGCTGACGACTCCACCGCTCTGCCCCCCAAAGCGCTCTTAACCATTTTAAATAAATAGTGTCTTTGAGCTACAGACTTCTGGGTTGTACCATTTGGATACGTTTCTTCTACATCCGTTGGTACCAAACATTAGTCTGTGTGATTAACTTGGGCTGAACTAGAGCTGTGTGTGTTAGACAGGATCCCGAAGGGGCCCGGGGCCAAGTCTTTCTACAAAATGGTCTGGAGAGTTCATATGGTTTGAGCTTCAAACTATTAAAAGCTGAGACTCATGGTGTCTAATAGTATAATAAGCTCACATAGTCACTGTCACAAACTCCACACAGTTGTCACTGACTAGTTGGATATTCATTTCCAACTGAGCAAACAATGTCTGCACTTGCAGCATTCATATAAATCCATTTTTCTGTTATTTGCTTTGGTGGACCATATTGTTTTTGTTGTGGACATTTGTCAATTAAACTCATTAATGCAACTGTTTGTCATATTTTTTCATGTTTTACTTGTAGCCCTGGTTGTCCTGAAAAGAAAATGGTAAAACACTTCATTGTGAGGCTAAATATAAGGGCTGGACATGCAGATAAATGGAAGTCAGATAAATGAAAAGCTGATTTTTGTTGGGGTCTCGGTACTGATAGGGTTAAGTGGATTAGTCTCACTCCATCCAAAAAGGGAGAACAGCCCTCGCTTGCTCCCACAGGCAAGACCAAAGCACCCAGCCCGGTACATCTATACCCAAGAAGGCAGGCAAACGAATAAATAAACTGAATACGGGCAATAGTTGTCCTCTCCCCTCCACTCTTTAATCTTGGGAGGAAATATGAAAAATATGGACCGTTGTCATCCAACAGCTGCCTGCGCTGCGAATTTGGCCACAATGGGAAATGTCAATATTTGACTCTGGAAAAACCTCCCTAATCTCACAAACGAGATTTGATGTTCCTCACCCCATGCCTTTGACCCACCGCCCCGGCTCCCAACTCCCGAAACGGGCAGTGGGCTTTCCGTGGGGAGCTGGGTTTGTTCTTTGCCAGATTGTACCACCACTGGAAATGAATTCCCCCGCTCATTTGCACACAATGGAGCCTTTAACTCCAAATACATTACATTACCATAAATATTGGAGAGGTTTCATCCTTTTGTCGATTTCGATGAGTGGGTCTATGAGAGAAAAGCAAACATGTCCCCCGTTTTAGAATCCGCTGGGACCTGATACCTGAGGTGGTAGATTTAAATGTTCTGTGTCTACAAATGTGTTTGCTTAACCCCGATGTATCTATAATTTTACACTCTCACTTTCCTTCTCTCTCTTGCTCCCCCTCTCTCTTCTTTCTCTGTTTACTGTTAAACGTACAGAGTGTGTTTGGTGATGGTGAGAACACCAAGGTGCGTGTGTCGGAGCTGGAGGAGGAAGTGAGAACGCTGAAGAAGGTTAACAAGGACCTGTACGACTTCTCCACACAGCTCCTCACCAAGCCCAGCTAGAGAAGAGCCACCACCCCTGGACACGGCTCCCCCATCCCACCAGCAGGGACCCTACTAGGGGGAGGGAAGACACTGCAAGCCCCCCTCAATACAGACCGGTAGGCTAGGGAAATATAAGTTAGTGTGTCATTCATAGTTTGTTTTGTAAGGGAGAGTGTACGTTCAGCAGGACTCCAGGTGTAAAAGTTGTACCATGGACCGTATTGCCTGTATCATGATCCCTCGGCATATTTTGGATAAAGGGTTTAACATGAAGAAAACGTGCTCACCTTGTTTGTGCGACATGTTCAATGTTAGCCACAGGCTACTTGCAGTAGTCTAGTGCAGCCAGATTGAGCCACATAATTGATCTTAGTGCTTTATTGACGTCCCTTGACCTCCTCAACTCACAGCCCTGTTCCTTCACACTCATCACCACTGCCTATAAGGCCAAAAATTCCATCAGCCAAAAATCGGTGTAACAGGATCCAGTTATTGCCCTCTGACCTTTCATCCTGTTTGTAATCTGGCTAACCATCTCAGATTCCTGCATTATCCTCTCCTGTTTTTTGTTGTTGTTTTTTGCCTCGGCTTTGCCACGTTCTATAACGTTCAACCAGTTAATAGATTAGAAGGATTTGTGCGACAAGGACATGATGTGCACCCAGGTGTGTTTGGCTTAGCATCAATGAGGCTGGTGTTAATTTCAGTCGCAAAATGGGTATGACCACCATGGTTCATAGGTCCCCTTCACCTTCTCTCAAGCAAAACTGTTTTCCCATTAGCAATATGCACATAATCTGTGTTAACCTGTTTGGCTAAAAACAGCTCAAGGCAGGAATATCTCAAAGAAAATGGTGGTGTTTAAAAGAAAACGGAAGAGTAGAGGAATATGTTTGATTAACCCTGAGGTTACTAGCCTGAAGACTGTGTACAGTTGTTCCGTGCCTGTAGAAAACATGGATTTGGTTGTGCAGTGCCCAGCAACGCTATATAACTGCAGAATCAGTTTTCAGAATCCTCCAGAAATCGCTCTTCCTCTCATCACTGCTAATTCTCCACCCGGGGCACTAAGTTAGAGGCAGCGACATAGAAATAGCGGTTGATTTTGGTATTTTTCTCATTCGCCCGCTTTGATGAGATCAGAAAAATGCATGTGCCTCTTCGGTAGAGAAGAGGGAACTGATAAGGACAGCAGCCCTCCTGTGCAGAGAGAGCCATGGCTTTAGAACAGGGATTGGCATCTCTCCTTTTTGTAGGCCCGTAGTTTTAAAAATAATTTCAGTTGGGGTCTCAATTTACTGTTAAGAGTCAGAATAGTAGAATACATAAAGTGCAATTTGAAAATGTGGTTTTACATCAGCAGTTTTCCTCTTGTTATATCAGTCACTGACAGTCACGCAATTAGCCTGTCAGCTAACATTTTTCAGATTGGTAAATTAGTCTATTAGCTATATAAATGTGTTCTAATCATAGTTGATTTAACAACCAGGGGGCCCCCCTTTGATTTTGTTCGTCATTCTAACTCAGATATCATATTAAAAACTGCAAACATTTGTATAGCAACTACGGCAACGTGTAGAATTGCAGGAAATTAGCTGTAAAACTGCCAATTTTTCTCCGCTCCATGGCAAAATTAATAGAATTGCATAACATTGGGAAATAATTGCTACGCCCCACAGCAAAATGTGTAGAATTGCAGGAAATTAACTCTAAAACTTCAATGTTTTGTCTCCGCTGTCAAAATATTTGGATTGCAAGGTAGGCAGGGACCCTGAACACAATTCCACTTAGGGCTCCCAAAAGGCTAGGGCTGGCTCTGACTGCATGTGTGGGTATGGATGTGGAGAGACAGACCCACGAGCCACTGCGGCCTCTCATGGTGAGTTCAGATGTTTTTGGGGCCCCCACCCCCATCAAAGTTGCCCATCCCTGCTTTAGAACTTCTGCCTCTGTTCACAGAGGAGAGTGACTTACACGAAACCCAACATTGAACCCAATTAACTCACCGTTGGGGGGGGCAGGCCAGTGAGATGGAGCTTCTGAGGGTTGAAAGAGTGAAGTGTTCAGTGTGGGGGATGAATTGTTTTGTTCCTCTAATAAAGACAAAGACCAACTGGGTTTGTACTTTTTTTGTGTTTTTGTATGCATGTGTTCTGTATTCACCACAATAAGTGTTTTTGTACCTTTCTGAAATCATGGGAAATAAAAACAAAATATGCACATTTGTTGTATCTTGGCCCTTTTTTGCGATTGACCCGCTGTGAAAGATTAGAAAACTATTACTCCTGTATGCTTAATACAAGGACACAACTATGGAAATAGCCTTGTGCTAAAATTAAAATCATTGAATATAATTTATTTTCATCAAAATGGAAGAATATACATTTTTGTCAAGTGCATAGAAAAATCGAATGGAAAATCGTCTCGCTGAAGACAGAACCCCATTTCAAAAAAAGAAAGGTATTTTATCCTTCCTCTTGCAAATTAAGGTTTTTACCTGAATTCTATAAGCATCCTTCAGAATGTTAGGAGTACCTAACACTCCCAGTGGAGAATGGACACTTAACACAGTAAAGAAAGCCAGTTAGCCGGTAAACAAATTACCTCAAGATTAGAGATGAGACTTAATACCTTCACTCCTAGTCCCTTACCTACAGTGCCTTCAGAAAGTATTCACACCCCTTGACTTTTTCCACATTTTGTGTCACTGGCCTACACACAATACCCCATAATGTCAGTGGAATTATATATATATATATATATATATTTAAAGCTGAAATGTCTTGAGTCAATAAGTATTCAACCGCTGTGTAATGGCAAGCCTAATAAGTTCAGAAGTAAACATTTGCTTAACAAATCTTGCAACTTGCATGAATCTGTGTGCCATAATAGTGTTTAACATGCTTTTTTTAATGACTACCTCATCCCTTATCTCAGCTCGCTGGTCACCATAGCAGCACCCACCTGTAGCACGCGCTCCAGCAGGTATATCTCTCTGGTCACCCCCAAAGCCAATTCCTCCTTCGGCCGCCTCTCCTTCCAGTTCTCTGCTGCCAGTGACTGGAACGAACTACAAAAATCTCTGAAACTGGAAACACTTACCTCCCTCACTAGCTTTAAGAACCAGCTGTCAGAGCAGCTCACAGATTACTGCACCTGTACATAGCCCATCTATAATTTAGCCCAAACAACTACCTCTTCCCCTACTGCATTTATTTATTTATTTTGCTCCTTTCACCCCATTATTTATATTTCTACTTTGCACTTTCTTCCACTGCAAATCTACCATTCCAGTGTTTTACTTGCTATATTGTATTTACTTCGCCACCATGGCCTTTTTTTGCCTTTACCTCCCTTATCTCACCTCATTTGCTCACATTGTATATAGACTTATTTTTCTACAGTATTATTGACTGTATGTTTGTTTTACTCCATGTGTAACTCTGTTTTTTTGTATGTGTCGAACTGCTTTGCTTTATCTTGGCCAGGTCGCAGTTGTAAACTTGTTCTCAACTTGCCTACCTGGCTAAATAAAGGTGTAATAAAACATTAAAATACAAAAATCTCTGTACACATACAATTATCTACAAGGTCCATCAATCGCACATGGAATTTCAAACGCAAAGACCAGGGTGGTTTTCCAATTCCACGCAAAGAAGGGCACCTATTGGTAGATGGGTAGAAATAAAAATGTAAAAAGCAGACATTGAGGGTGGTGAAGTTATTAATTACACTTTGGATGTTGTATCAAAAGATACAGGCGTTCTTCCTGTACTCTTCATATTTTCAAACATGGTGGTGGTTGCATCATGTTATGGGTAAGCTTGTCATCAGCAAGGACTTAGTTTTTACGATAAAAATAAATAATTAGAGCTAAGCACAGGGAAAACCTGGTTCAGTCTGCTTTCCACCAGACACTGGGAAATAAATTATCATTTCAGCAGAACAATAACTTAAAACACGAGGCCAAATATACACAAGTTGCTTACCAAGACGACATTGAATGTTCCTGAGTGGCCCAGTTACAGTTTTAACTTAAACCAGCTTGAATATCTATGGCAAGACTTGATCTAGCAATGATCAACAACCAACTTGAAGAATTTAAAAAAGAATAATGGGCAAATATTGCACAATTCAGGTGTGCAAAGCTCTTAGACCTACCCATTTTCAATACATCCTCAAACATGTTTTCACTTTGTCATTATGGTGTATTGTGTGGAGATGGGTGAGAGAAAAATATCTATTTAATCCATTTTGAATTCAGGCTGTAACACAACAAAATGTGGAATAAGTCACGTGGTATGAATACCTTCTGAAGGCACTGTCTGTGCACTTCAATTGAGTAACAAGGGAAGTAATTTACCCTTTGACCTCGTGGCACTCTTTTCCATAATAGTTCATTGCCTGAATTGACAGAGATCAAACCACGAGTCAAGCTTGGCCAATCATTGGAAATGTGCCACATGTTGGGTGACTTCACTCACTGAGAATGGAGATGAGCATTTGGCCACTGTGAGCTGCCCTTTCTGCGTGATTATATGTGACACTCCCATTTGAGTCAATGAGTGGCTTTGGAGATGTGAAATTAGGCTGATTTGCTGTGACCTCCCAGCTTGTTGCTGCTAGCACTGGTGATAATCACAGCGGTGCTGCACTGGAATTTGATGAGGCAGATTCCTCTGCCTGGTGTTTTTATTTTGCTGGAATGTCCCCCACGACTATCTCCAATTTCTTCGATTTTTCCCGTAATTTCTAATTCTGGGAGATTCCAATTCTGCAGATATACAACAATAAATGAGCCAGACATAAGACCAAACCTTTTGATTAGTGGTGTATGGAACCTGCTTCCTTCATGTAGCACATGGGACAAGAATTCCAATCTAGCCGGTGTAACTCGATCCCCACCTGCTAATGTTTCATTTCCCACTATTATCCCTCTTGACTGTCTGCTCTGCTGCCTCCACATTGATTCGTTTTGTAGGACTTTCTCCAGGTAATTCAGTTTTTTTTACTTTTCTAGTAAACTGTGAGTAAATATGATGAGGAAATATAGACTTGTACATTCAGCTCTTTTTCTTTGAAGGCACTGTAAATCTTTTTTTCAAAGTATTCACTCCCCTTCACCTTTCCACATATTGTTGTGTTAAAGCCTGAAATTAAAATTGATTAAATTGAGATTTTGTGTCACTGGCCTGCACACACTACCCCACAATGGTAGTGGAAATATGTTTATAGACGTTTTTACAAATTAATTAAAAATGAAAAGCTGAAATGTTTTGAGTCAATAAGTATTCAACCCATTTGTTATGGCAAGCCTAAATAAGTGTTTAACAAGATACACAAAAGTATGTGGACACCCCTTCAAATTAGTGGATTCAGCTATTTCAGCCACACCTGTTGTTGACAAGTGTATAAAATCGACCACACCGCCATGCAATCTCCATAGGAAAACTTTTGCAGTAGAATGGCCTTACTGAAGAGCTCAGTGGCTTTCAACGTGGACTGTCATAGGATGCCACTTTTTCAACAAGTCAGTTTGTCAAATGTCTGCCCTGCTAGAGCGGCCCCGGTCAACTGGAAGTGTTATTATTCTGAAGTGGAAACGTCTAGGAGCAACAACGGCTCAGCCACGAAGTGGTAGGCCACACAAGCTCACAGAACAGTACCGCCGAGCTAGAAAAAATTGGCTGTCCTCGGTTGCAACACTCAGTACTGAGTTCCAAATTGCCTCTGGAAGCAACGTCAGCACAAGAAATGTTCATCGGGAGCTTCATGAAATGGGTTTCCATGGCCGAGCAGCCGCACACAAGCCTAAGATCACCATGTGCAATGCCAAGTGTCGGCTGGAGTGGTGTAAAGCCCGTCGCTATTGGACTCTGGAGCAGTTGAAACGTGTTCTATGGCGTGATGAATCACGCTTCACCATCTGGCAGTCCGACAGACTAATCTGGGTTTGGTGGCTGCCAGGAGAACGCTACCTGCCCCAATGCATAGTGCCAACTGTAAAGTTTGGTGGAGGAGGAATAATCTGGGGCTGTGATTGATGGGTTGGGGCTAGGCCCCTTAGTTCCAGTGAAGGGAAATCTTAATGCTACAGCATACAATGACATTCTAGAATATTCTGCGCTTCCAATATTGTGGCAAGTTTGGGGAAGGTGCTTTCCTGTTTCAGCATGACCCCGTGCACAAAGCGAGGTCCACACAGAAATGGTTTGTCGAGATCGGTGTGGAAGAATTTGACTGGCCTGCACAGAGCCCTGACCTCAACCCCATCGAACACCTTTGGGATGAATTGGAACAGCGACTGCGAGCCAGGCCTAATCGCCCAACCTCAGTGCCCAACCTCATTAATGCTCTTGTGACTGAATGGAAGCAAGTCCCTGCAGCAGTATTCCAACTGTATATTAATGCCCATGATTTTGGAATGAGATGTTCGACGAGCAGGTGTCCACACACTTTTGGTCATGTAGTGTATTTCATTTTTAATAAATTTGTAAAAATGTTTTTACTTTGTCATTATGGGGTATTGTGTGTAAATGGGTGAAGAAAAAATCTGATCCGTTTTGAATTCAGGCTGTGACACATCAAAATGTTGAATGAGTCAAAAGGTATGAATATTTTGTGAAGGCACTGTAGAGCCTGCTTGAGGCAGCTGTTATTATTTGCTATTGTTTTCTGCAATCAGTCCTCCTTCCCACTCTCTTTCATGCTTGGCTGAGTCTAGCTAGCGCCTCAGCCACAAGCGACCCTTATCATTGTCTTGGTCAGGCTGGTAAAACATGATGGAAAATGCATTCTTGATTGAGTTGTTCATATCCATCACAATAAAATGGGGTATTTGAGAAGAATACCTAATGTGGATTTTCTCTAATCGATTCTCACATTGGAGTAGGGACGATTAAAACAATGTTTCATTACGATTCCATTCTGTGCAAATGACCATTTGTGGGGAAATCAATAAGGAATGATTATTTTTAATCCTCTGGAGAGGTGAGAGGTGGGCGAGAAGGAGGGTGAGGGGGCTGAATGTGAAGCTAGTTCGGGTCGATGGTCGTTAGCTGTAATAGAAGTATTCCATATCACCTGAACTAACAGAGAAGTGAACTTCAACAGAGTGAACTTCATTATCTTGTTTTATGGGGGTGTGTATGTACACACCAGCTTAACACATCTAGCCATCGTGGTACTAAATGAAATTGTGGAGTACAAAGCCAATTCAGCCTTTATGTAACGCAATCAAATCCGTGTTTGTCATGTGACTACCTAATGGATGTCTTGGCGTGTAAAGGACGGAAGTCCCTGTATTATGAAGCTTCTATCCATTACTTGAGCCGAATATATCAAAGTTACCATTCTTGCCACCTGACTAAAGCAGAAGCAGAATCATTTAAAAATAAGTCAATACATTGAATATGAAACTACCTAGAGGCAGAGAGAGCGAGAGAGGCCTTGCTTCAGGGTTCCAATAAAGGGATCTGCTCCTCTTCTTTAACCTTGTTTAATCTCCATATTCCTGTAGAAGAGCGGATGTAATGAGATGAAACTCATTACCTTTTATCTGTGCCAGTGGAGTATCCCAGTGAGATGCCGCCATTGAAAAAAAAAGGGGGGCAAGAAATTGAACACAACAGAGCGAGGTGCCGTGAGGATGCTGCCCTTGGAAGCAACGCCCGGATACTCAATAGTGGGTCGTGAGTTCCCTCCCCTTACTTTTTTAAAGGATGGTCCTCCAGTGGATTTGTGAAGCAAGCAGCAAAAACGCAGGAACGTCAACATGATAAGTATATATTGGGATATTGCAATGATATTTTGTCCCATTTTGGGGCGAATCACACCGGATCAAATAAAAACGCCTGACTGAAACTCCCATTTTTGCGACTGTTTATCCTTCGAAGACTTGAGCAATTAAAGCCCTCCTGTGTTGCGAAGGCTGCACTCACCAAAACCACAGCTGCTAGTACTTAGCGCGCTTTGGGGATATGCAAACAAATGAGGGAAAATAGAATCTGTTCCCAGAGAAGAAATCAAGATTCATTAGCCAGATGCTATGGAGACGATTTTTCAGCACTGAGAAAAAAAAGGTGCCATTTTAAGTGTGACATCCTTCTGTGTTTCTCACTGTTCTAAACGAGCCTTTCTTCTGGGACTGTTGTGCACGTGGTCACCTCACCACAAGATTCCTCTTGCTTTACACTTGGTTAAACAAACTGTTTATAGCGAAGCCGTCCGTGCTGTGTCGCTTAATTGAGGGGTAATTGTTCCCAAGTGTAAGGCCTCGTTAAAACATCTCAAGGAAAGGAGACACCTGTTGTGTTTCCCAGCTTTGTAAACTGACTTCCTACTGTAGTAGGTTTGAAAGAACTCGATCTTAGTCTGTGATAAACTGCTCTCCTAGAGAAGCCTGAGCCTTTGCCCTGAAAGACGGCACCAAAGAACGAATGTATTTACGCGAGACAGTGGTCGCCAACCTTTCCTGAGTCAAGATCACTTTCACAGTCAAACAGCAAGCTGAGATCTACCGCTCAAGATTTTTTTTTAAACATGACTTAAATTGTTTTACATTAACTTAATAAAAACTGTTCTGTACAAATTAGGTTTGTGCAGTAGGCCTAATACATTATCACAGCATATTAGTTATATGCCTGGTGTGCCAATATTGTTAATCTCAGACCATATTGCAAAACTCGAGCTTCAATTACAAAATAGATAAATTGGTGTAGCACTTGCGAGGCACAGCTAACCATAAATTGAAATACTTTACTGGACTGATGGTACCTGCATCTGATGGTCATGTTGCTTTCAAGACAACTGGGAACTCAAAAATAAAAACGAGGTCAAATCATGACATCAGTGATCTTCAGATCAGAAAGTTGGAGGTCTAGAAATATACCAGATTTTCCGAATTGGATGACCATTCAAAAAAATGTTTCCAAGTCAGATCAATTTTTTTCAGAGTTCCCAGTTGTCTTGAACGCACTGAAGTCTGAGATTTCTGAGTTCCCAGTTGTTTTGAACACGGCATTAAAGCTCTACATGGTCAATCTGACATCTGAGGTGGCTGTACAGCATTTACTGTGATGCAGCCTCCGCAGACTTCAGGGCTTTCATACTTCATGTACCTAGCGGCGCAGAGCTATTGTGAAGGAAGTTGTCAGGGAAGTGAGTTTGGTTGACGGTAGGTCCTGTATAAACACAATCATGTCAATGCGAAGCTATCCGGAGCCCTCCACATTGTTACAAAATATGAGAGGCGCACTGCGATGTGGTACGGAGCTTGATTTGACCTCTGCATGCCTCCAGAGGCTTCGCAATTGCGTCACGACCACATTTTCGGATCAAGCATAAAATTGGCTTAGCGGAGGGAGGGAGAGCGCAGCAAAGGGTCGACCTGCTCTCTCCTTCTTTTCCTCTGGCGAGACTGACCAGAGAGGGGACACCGTCTTCCACCTAATGGCGAAACTCGAGTCGCACCGCATCTGCCTCGGGCACAAATTCAGGTTGTTCCTATGACCAGAGAAAGTGAAATATTCCCCCATATTAAAATAGACACAACGAGCTGCTAAAAATAATGAAAACGCAGGGCTATCCATTCATTGCAGCTGCAGCGCGAGTGAAAATAGAGAGATGCTCGTTTTATGTTTTGTAATAGTGTTGAATAAAAAAGAGTTGTGACAGTTTCGAATATTTTTTTTAAACATGAACTCACTCATAAAAACACAGCTTTTTGCTGTATTCTTTGACAGTCTCTCTGTGGTCATGGTTTTAAAAGTGATTAAATATTATGTAGGCTAGTATCAAACTTTGCTGTGGCCTGGGTTGTGATATCTCTAGGCACGGTGATTTGAGATATCCAATTGGCCAGCGCAGTAGGCACACTGGTTTTAGCCACAGATCTCCTGGTCTGCCGGTTAGGCGGAGTTTGTCTTTTAAGACAAATAAAATGGTTCCAAATTGGAACACTTTGCTTACTCGGTGCGCAGGGCTTCTGAATCAAGTGCACCTATCGCCAAAAGCGCAACATGAATAAAAAAAGGTAAAAGGAGTGCAAGCCTTTATTACAGCCTTTATTGTTGGCTTTTCTACAGAAATGTTGTTTGGTGATCGACTAGGAATGCCTTGAAGATTGACAAGTTGTGACCACTGATGTACAGTGATGCCAATTTAGCAATGTTGTTGCTAGATTTAGCAACTTTTCAGACTACCCTGACAACTTTTTTTTCAAACAGCACCTAGCAACAAATTTAGCTACTTTTAAAAATGTATTTGGAACTTTTAGCAACTTTTGAAAAATGACTCAAACGCTAAAATGCACACATTTTCCCTCTAAATGACACAAAAACGATTTTCTCCGTCACACACACGTGCCTGGCTGCAAAAGTGCATTGTGAGTGACGTCAGCAGCAGGCGCTCAGTGTAACAGTGTAGGTTCCGTCCCTCTCTTCGCCCCAACCCGGGCTCGAACCAGGGACCCTTGCACACGTCAACAACTGAAGCACCACAAAAGCCACGGCCCTTGCAATGCAAGGGGAAACCCTACTTCAAGTCTCAGAGCGAGTGACGTCACTGATTGAAACGCTATTAGCGCGCACCACCGCTAACTAACTAGCCATTTCACATCGGTTACATCAGCTCGTGCACAGGCAGCAGCAGGCCAGCAGCAATTTCAGAAAATTGCAAATCATTGTTGGCTGACTGCAGCAGCAGTAGTACGGGTTCGATGAGGCAAACCCAATGAATATAGTTGGTCACGAATGTTTGATCTTGAACAAAACTTACAACATCAATCAACATGCCTCAATCAAAAATGTACAGCCAGAAGTACAGAAAAGAGTGGGAGTCTGTACCTGAACAAATGTCAAATCATATTTTCTGCCGAGGCGGCCAGTCAATTTCAGTAATGTTATTGTGTATTCTACGTAATGACGCAGTTTTACGTTATCACGCAATGACATCACAACGTCATTTAGCAACTTTTAGCAACTAATCAACCTGCCTCTAGCAACTTACCCTGAAAATTTGTTGGCAACACAGCTGATGTAAGAGAATGAATTTTGGAATTCAGTTACGTATGAGAAAAGAGAGGTTTGAAGTGTGCAGCAACAGACCTTGGCAATACTTTCTGTCCTGGTCCCATTAGTAAGGAATTGATTTGTTAGGTTGTAAAGGAAACAAATTTGTGACTTCTACATTGTTTGACAAGGCATAATGGTTGTCTGCATTAAGGAAGGACAAGTTGTCAGTGATGTAGTTCAATTTTCTGGCGTCACTTATGAGAGCTTTTAGTTTTCAGGTGTCTGTTACGACATTTTGAGGCACTGCTTTGGAGAGCAATGCAGTGTACTTTTATAGTATGGTATAAATTATTCATAAGAAAAGAGACACCACCACCATGACATTGAATGGAGAACGATGTACTGATGTATTCTCACTTCTAGACATCTTGTTTTGACGATGATGATCCATCTCAACAAATTCAACAAAACATCTGGCTTTAGAGAGAGAGAAAATAAACCAATATTAGGCTTTGTTTAATGGCAGCATTTAAGTTAGTCCCCACCCCTGAGGGAATCAACTGCATGCCTCTGCTGCATCCTTCCCCTGCGAGGTCCACACGTAATGAGGCAACAAAAAAAAACAGGAGGGAAGCGTCTGGAGGATCCGTGTCTGTGAATCCACAGCCTTGAGCCCTGGCAGCTCCAGTCCACGGGAAGCAAGCATTGAAAACCTCGCTGAGGAGGTGGGAGGAAGGAAGGCAGGGAGGGAGGGAGGGAGGGGGGAAGAAGGAAAGGGTTGGGGGAACGCTGGGGAGCGAGGAAGACGGAACTGCTTTTTTGATTTTTTTTTCTGGGAAAAACCTGAGAAGACTGGATGTCTCTGCTAGTTTTAGGTGTCAAAACCCAGTGTGTGCAGCAGAGAGAAGAAGACAAGACATTGAGCTATGCTGTACGCTCACGTTGCACCTAAAACAGGAGATTCTCATGAACTGAATTCTGGGTGAATGACTGAAGGCTTACTCAGTGGCAGTCTAAAGGCAGAAATGAATCTCCAGGCGAGAGGAGGTTTCTCATGAGGTGAAGGAGCTGAATTCGGTAAGATCCCTTCTACCTCCCCCTCCATGCCACACCCCTTCATCATTCGGACATGCACTCTGACACTTCACCTGTTCTTGGAAAACCAGTTCCAGTAGGGAGTGTGTCCAATCAAATCAAATCAAATGGTATTTGTCACATGCGCCGAATACAACAGGTGTAGACCTTGCAGTGAAATGCTTACACCTTGTCTAGCCATGGAGTCTTCAGTGCCGTATAGGCCAAACTTGCCTCCCAGCACCCCCAAACTGTCACTCTTAGTAGTAATGTATGTGTCAGTGAAGACATATCAAAAGGTCAGAGAGCAGATATACACACCCTTGACTTGTTTCTCCTCCTTTGAATTTCTGTGTGGTAATACTGCCCGTAAGGGTTTTCATTGCCTCATGACTCCAAGCAAAGCCAGGACAGATTTTCACCTATGTTACCTGTCCTATTTGTAATACGCATTTGGTTACACTGTGGCTGCAATTTCAGAATATCTATGGCGATACCATCATGTGACAGACGGTTTATTAGGAATGCAGGCTGCAAACAGATGCACAGAATTGCCGAAATCTTCATGTTTTTCAGACCAAGGGAAAACAAAATCGTATCACCGTCTCAAAATGAAGGGAAATCATGTGCAGAATTGGTTTAACCCCTGTGATCATGCAACGATATGCGTTTCCCTGAGCTATAGCGACTGCTATAGTCCAGTTACTGTAGCTATAGAGATTTGAAATGAAATCGAATTGGGATCGTTTTTGTTTTTCAATGTAAGACAGTGTGATATCTCAATAGCGGTGTGTTTGAGAATGACTAAAGAGGTCAAGATAATCGAGATTGGATTGAGACGGTATAATGTTTTCTCTTCTCATCCTGGGGGTAAATTTACATGAAAAAAGGCTCAATTAACTTTCACATTTATAACCTCTAATTGCCTTATTAAAATGTCACTACTCACTCGGACACTGTGGCATTTTAAAAAGATCGTTGTCTGTGAAGAGGGTGTGTGTGTGTGTGTGTGTGTGTGTGTGTGTGTGTGTCTGGGTCTGGGTCTGGGTGTGCAAGAAGAGTTAGATTTTTTTTTCTGCTGTCAGCATTCCGATATACCTGGCTGGAGGGGAATCTCAAGCGGTACCTTCCCCGCACTCACACTCTCCCCTCACCCCTCCTGTTACATTTCACGCACATGTGGTGCCGGGGATGTTCATGGAATGTTAAAACAACTCTCTGACATTTAAAAGCAAGTCATCCCAGTTCCACCTTTCTCCGCTTAAAATGAAAAGCGGTACTAGATTGTGTTGTGCTGGCTCAAAAATCCGAACACAGTCGAGAATGATCGTTTTACCTAACCAAAATGGCCACCAATCCTCACAAACCAATGACCTTTTCCCCAAGCCTAGAGTTATAAGCATAGCATGGCACTCATTGTGAGGTATTGCTGAGAGTTTTTTGGGGGGGTTGAAGCATTGAGTGAGCTAAGAAGGCTTTGCAGACACACATTCACAATTCAACTCAACGGCAGTTGGACATCAAGGGTAACATGTCATCTGAAATATTTTTAGGGGTCAAATACAGGGATAAATGTTTTTTTAGTTTGTGCTCTTCACTAGTTTTTCCAAGACACTTTCCCACTATGGGAACAAGCGTGAAGTATCAAATGTAAGGGTGACATGCCACAGGAGGGGTGACTGATTTATGACAGCCCAACTTAGAAACCATTTGCAATGCTCAGACACCTTATTTTTGTCACTCAATGAATGAGCAAAGCAAACCATTTTGTCTGTGCCTCTGAGATGAACTAGGAAGGAATCACAATAAGTTAGATGCTAGCTCAAGGCACTTGGGTGCTAATTAATAGTACCTTCAGGAGAATTGGCCATGGGTAGTTGTGTGGGGTGGGGGTGTGTGTGTGTGGGAGGGAGGGAGGGGTGCTTCACTGACAGACGTGGCAGCAGTAACTCTAATGGGTCTGAGTGCTGTTTGCCTCTCCGATCGCCTCGGTGGGGGCCACAGTCGAAGCGAAAGATTCCCTAGTTATGCATTCCACCCAGGTAGGAGTAATTGGGCAAACAAGATTTAATGACTGCGTGGTTGTGCAATGTCACTTTGGGGAATTAGCCATGTTTTTAGCAGATGGATGAAGTTTCGCCTGGTGGTTCTCAAGCACAAAACGTGTTGTGCTTCCACTGCTGTTGGATTTATGTCCAACTTCTGCAGTCAATCTCACAGGGACTTGCGAAATTGAAGAAATGACATTGGAATGCAAGTTCAAAGGAAAGGGTAATGCTTGCGAGAGATAAGTACTTCAAGACTACCATTTGATCTGACTGTATAATTCTCTTCTCTGAAGTTGTATATACCTTATTTTACTACATTTTACAGAATTCTCTATCAATGTGCAGGGGTTGTGTTGGCTTTAATCATTATTTGATTTAATTTCAGATCATGGTTTGATTGAATCCTAGGTTAGGTAAATTAAGCAAGCTTCTTTAGTTTTGGGTAATATCAAGAGGCCCGATTTCTGTCTTGGATTTGTAGAGTTGACTTGCTTCTCACAAAACGTGTTACCGGGCCCACACTGGATTCTGTGTAACATCTGGTAAATGTCTCCGAAATGCCACTAATTCCTAGGTTAAGGCTTTCATTGATGTTGGCATACAATACCGTACTGTAAATGTTACCGTCTTAGTAAAGTATACATCTCTCCATGTGTTGTCATGAGGGGCTCCTTCAGTCAGTATTTTAGCAACTGAGAGACTTTCATAATACACTCGCCTGTGTCACACATTTACAGGTAGATTGACCAATTGGCCTAGTGGTTCCGCTGTTTTTCTTCAAGGTTAACGCGGAAGCAAATAGACCACCTCATTTTGCCTGAGGAGGTGACCTGAGGTTCAATGTATTTCCCCCCCACATTCCCTTCTCGCTAAACCATGTAAGCTAGGGGCACGTTTAATTTGTTCTCAAAAACTACATTTCACACTCCAGCTCCTTTTTTATTTAACACGGTAGAGGGAGTTCTAAGTAATGAGAGCGATATCTAGAGACACTTCAAGTTATTATCTGTGCCTCACAGCGTAATTCTGATATTTTTTTCCCCTAATTGGTATTTTGCCAATCAGATCAGCTCTGAAAAAGATCTGATGTGAAAAGATCTGAGTGATTGGTCAAAAGATCAATTAGTGGGAAAAATATCAGAATGGGGCTGCCTGTCTAAATGCAGCCACAAATGCCCACCTTAACAAAAGGCTTGGGGCTTCCTGCTGTGATAGAAAGCCAGAAACCGTGACTGCTGAGAAAGAGGAATGCACACAACACGTTTACCCGTGTGTAGCAGAGGGAAGCATCACCAGTCTCCTCTTAACAAGCTTTTGAACGTATTCCCCAGCACAGTGTAAGAATTAAAAAATAATAATTAACATGCCACTTGGTAAATGAAGCATTAAGTAATGCAAGAAATGTCAATTGTTCCTCTCAGTTGGGGGAAAAAATGGTAGGCACACATTTTTGAAGCCCTGAGTGACCGATGTATTCTAAGGATAAACAATTTGTTTGACAATACAAAACCTGTGTAACGATGTTTGCAAGACCTCCAAAACGTACTTCACCTAATTGCTGTCCTTCAAAAAAAAAAAAAATATTCAAATTCCATTGAAATTATATTTGAATGACACAGAGAGAACACGTTTTTTGGTTGATTGTGTCTAGAAATTATAATAGTGCAAAATAATCTACCAATAATATGACATCAAACATATGACCAAAACTAACATTTTGAGTTTGAATGTTTTTATTTTTATTCCCAGTAATCCCACAGTCCCATCAGAAAGTATTCACACCCCTTGACTTTTTCCACATTTTGGTGTTAGAAAGTGGGATTAAATAGATTTCATTTACAGTTTTTGTCAACAATCTATACAAAATTCTCTAATGTCAAAGTGGAAGAAAAATTCTGTTCAAAATTTGTTTAAAAAAAGTGTATATATATATATATATATATATATATATATATATATATATATATATATATATATATATATATATATATATATATATATATATATATATATATATATATTTACACACACAGTATCAGTCAAAAGTTTGGACACACCTATTCATTCAAGGTTTTAAAAATATATATTTTTACTATTTTCTACATTGTAGAATAATAGTGAAGACATCTAAACTATGAAATAACACATATGGAATCATGTAGTAACCAAAAAAGAGTTAAATCTAAATATATTTTATATTTGGTAAAAGACCAAGTCTATATTATGGCAAAAACAGCTCAAATAAGCAAAGAGTGACGACAGTCCATCATTACTTTAAGACATGAAGGTACAGAAAATACGGTTTCTTCAAGTGCAGTCGCAAAAACCATCAAGTGCTTTGATGAAACTGGCTCTTATGAGGACCACCACAGGAAAGGATGGCCCAGAGTTACCTCTGCTGCAGAGGATAAGTTCATTAGAGTTAACTGCACCTCAGATTGCAGCCCAAATAAATACTTTACAGAGTTCAAGTAACAGACACATCTCAACATCAACTGTTCAGAGGAGACTGCGTGAATCAGGCCTTCATGGTCAAATTGCTGCAAAGAAACCATTACTAAAGGACACCAATAAGAAGAAGAGACTTGCTTGAGCCAAGAAACACGAGCAATGGACATTTTTGGTTCCAACTGCCGTGTCTTTGTGAGATCTCCACATGTGTAGTTTTCACCGTGAAGCATGGAGGAGGAGGTGTGATGGTGTGTCTGTGCTATTTAGAATTCAAGGCACACTTAACCATCATGGCTACCACAGCATTCTGCAGCGATATGCCATCCCATCTGGTTTGCGCTTAGTGGAACTATCATTTGTTTTTCAACAGGACAATGACCCAACACAGCTCCAGGCTGTGTAAGGGATATTTGACAAAGGCAGAGAGAGATTGAGATGATTTGGGATGAGTTGGACCGCAGAGTGAAGGAAAAGCAGCCAACAAGTGCTCAGCATATGTAGGAATTCCTTCAAGACTGTTGGAAAAGCATTCCAGGTGAAGCTGGTTGAGAGAATGCCAAGCGTGTGAAAAGCAGTCATCAAGGCAAAGGGTGGCTACTTTGAAGAATCTAAAATATATTTAGTTTTGTTTAACACTTTTTTGGTTACTACATGATACCATATGTATTATTTCATAGTTTTGATGTCTTCACTACGATGTAGAAAATAATACAAATTAAGAATAACTCTTGAATGAGTAGGTGTCTAAACTTTTGACTGGTACTGTACATATGAAATATAAAACATTAATATATCTTCATTAGATAAGTATTCAACCCCCGTCAGTGATTACAGCTGTGAGTCTTTCTGGGTAAGTCTCTAAGTGCTTTTGCACACCTGGATTGTACAATATTTTCCCATTTATTATTTTTTAAATTCTTCAAGCATTTTCAAGCCGATTTAAGTCAAAACTGTAACTAGGCCACTCAGGAACATTTCATGTCGTCTTAGTAAGCAACTCCAGTGTATATTTGGCCTTGTGTTTTAAGTTATTGTCCTGCTGAAAGATGAATTTATTTCCCAGTGTCTGTTGGAAAACAGACTGAACCAGGTTTTCCTCTAGGATTTTGTTGTACTTAGCGCTATTCCGTTTCTTTTCATCGTTAAAAAAAAACTCCCTAGTTCTTGCTGATGACAAGCATACTCATAACATGATGCAGCCACCACCATGCTTGAAAATATAAAGAGTGGTACTCAGTGATGTGTGTTGGGTTTGCCCCAAACGTAACACTTTCTATTCAGTACATAACATTTATTTCTTAGCCACATTTTTGGCAGTTTTACTTTAGTGCCTTATTGCAAACAGGATGCATGTTTTGGAATATTTTTATTATGTATAAGTTTCCTTCTTTTCACTCTGTCAATTAGACTGGTAATTGTTGAGTAACTACAATGTTGTTGATCCATCCTCAGTATTCTCTTATCACAGCCATTAAACGCTGTAATTGTTTTAAAGTCACTTCATGGTGAAATCTCTGAGCTGCTTCCTACCTATCTGGCAACTGAGTTCGGAAGGATGCCTGCATCTTTCTAGTGACTGGGTGTATTGATACACCATCAAAGTGTAATTCATGACTTCACCATGCTCAAAGGGATATTCAATTTTTACCCATCTACCAATAGGTGCCCTTCTTTGTGAGGCTTTGGAAAACCTCCCTGGTATTTGTGGTTGAATCTGGGTTTGAAATGCATTGCTCGAATGAGGGACCTTACTGGTAATTGTATGTGTGGTGTACAGAGACGATTTAGTCATTCAAAAATCATTTTAAACACTATTATTGCACACAGGGTGAGTCCATGCAACTTATTATGTGACTGTAAAGCACATTTTTACTCCGGAACTTATTTAAGCTTGCCATATCCAAAGGTTGTTGAATACTTAGACTCAAGACTTTTCATTTTTAATTAATTTATCAAAGTAAAAAAATAAAAACATAATTCCACCAAACAACACTCTTTTTTAGCCACTGACAATGTTACTTAGTATCAGTAAGTCATTCTGGTTAATGACCTTATTGATTATGCCAATTGGTGGGCTTTTATTCTTCTAGGGACATGTCAGAATGGGTCATTCAACATCAGGTTATCTACACGGGGGGTTTTAATCCATGCTGGTATATCAACTGGTAATAATTAGTTACTTGGTCTGAATATTTGATTTCTGTGAATGTGTCTTTACAGCACCTTGCCTTTGCATTCATCCTGTACCCCAAAAATCATTGTTTTGAGCACCATGATATTGACTTTTGTTTTACGTCTCAAGAACGCATCACAAAGCAATCCACATAAATATGTTGTTTATCATAACTAAAGTACAGTCCACATTTAAATTAGCTGGAGGCCTTTTATATAATGTGCATCAAGTCTATTGCTGATACACAATGAGTGTGTCCATTTCATGATGTTTCAACATGCTGTTTGACTATAGAGGTCACACTTCACATCTTAATTATGATTACATATGTACACCTGATATAGCCTAATTGTGTGATGTGCCATTGCACACACATTGACATTGAAATGCAGGTGTAATTGCATTGTTTAAAAGGATACTTTACGTGAGTCCTATCAATTTATCAACTTGATAAAAAAAGTACTTGTCATTTCCAAATCAGAAAAATATATAGCTATATCAAAAACAGTTTAGGCTTTAGATTGTGCATTGATTTCAAGACATGTTACCCATGGACTCCAATTCATGACTTGGTAACAAATAAACCAAACGCAGAGGAACTGTGCAGATTGATTCAGTTCAGTTTCCCAAAGTTAGTTTGGCCCGAGACGGTATTTTATCCTGGATTTACCCATGCCCTGTGCGTGTGCCAAGTCATCCGACGCAGACGCAATTCTGCTTTTTGGTCCAATCATTTGCTCACTCTTAGGAATGTCACATCTCATTTTGGACATTCATAAAATATTTTTTTCCTCAGCACGACCTTTGATGATCGGATGTATTTCTGTAAATAGATTTGGAATTGAAAGGAACATTTTTTTTTTTAGGTTTAGATTTAATCAATGAATGCCACCCCAAACATTTTTCACAAAGGCTTTTATAACGTTCAAAAATGATTTATGAGAGTGTTAGGCTATTTAAGGAGGTGGTGTAAGTTTTTGCTAAAACTAGTAAGTAAAAAAAAAGTGCAAGTTCCAAATAAACACATTTGATCATTATTTTCATCATTATTTTCATGTTGGCAACACGCAGGTGTTCGTTCATTTGTCAATACCGGGTCCAATACTCCCGCCTCATGACTGCTGCTCCGCTAGTGTTCGCCGAGGATGACAGTCCAGCGGCATCTCCGCCTTTACATCGTGCACCCCCACCCCTACTCCTAGTCACACATTCTCACTGTAACTCCAACTGTAGATCACAGGTAATATAATCGTCGAAAAAAGGACCTTACATCAAAGAAAAGGGAAGAAAGAAATAAGGCAAGCAATGCTATCTTCTGACAATATCTCATTCAGTTTGAGAGCGCAGCAGGATGCATTTAATCTTCTCAAGATTCTTGGCATACTTTTACTTCGGATTCCAAGTTATTCTACAGTTCTTCATCGACCCTTGTCAACTCCATCCCCAGCCGTGCCACATTCTGGCGCAGATAGGACACACCGTGCGCCTTGGTGCCCTTCTGCCCACCCGCCAGCCGGCCAGAGTGCAGGCTGCCTTGAACCGCGCCCTCACCGGTCTCGTTCAAACTGGGGACAACTTTCTACCTTACAACCTGAGCCTGGAAGTGGTTCCTCGAGAGCCGGCCAACGGAGACCCGGAGTCCCTTTTCAGGTGTGTTTGTCAGGCTATCGTTGTTCAGGGGGTCTCCGCTGTTCTCGCCTTCCCCCAGACCCAGGAAGAGATCGTACAAGTGGAATTTATGGCTTCTTTTTTGGAAATCCCTTTTATAAGCATCATTGAACACGGAGAGCCTCTGAAAACACAGGTAACACATTTACATTCAGTTATGTCACAGCCGAAGTAGTCTTTACAGTGTTTGTTTTCAGGTAAATGGTTTGTACCGCCGCAGTAAACTTAGGCAATTCAGATGCCTGTGCGTTATGGTGCGCCACTGTGGTCAAAAGGGTCGCTGCTTTTTCCATGAACCCAATCGAAACCAAGGGGGTGAATGTGCAGTTAACAGGGTTTTGTGGAGATAAAGCGTATATAAAACATGTGGATAGATATTGTGAAAAGAACACATGAAAATAGTGGCAGTATAGTCTTATGGCAAGTAGCCACTCTTTTGCCTCTCCCAACTGTTGCCTTTTTCGATTTCTACCCCCAGTGTCAGGGTTTTGGTCCTTGTAGTATCATGACATTTACCCTGCGAACCTGATATTTTGTTTTCAAGGGAGATTTTATTCAAAGGGTGCAATTTTTGACCTGATCACGTACAAGGTCTGCCTCGGTAACACGCTGCGCGAGAGCGCACTGATTGTTTCTCCAAAAATGATTTTCATCAGACTTTCCATTCCGACCTGATCTATTAATTTCTCATTTAGCAGAATACATTGTCAATGTGCATGTTTGCTTTAGGGCCATAGTGTGGTGCTGCAACCTGGTCTCAGAGCTTTTCATATTACTCTATACATAAATCGAAACATCTCATTTAGTATGAAATGTTAGATTTTGTATGGTGGGCTATGTATTAATTTGTGGATGTCCATCACCCATTTCGTATGATATGTTACAAATTACAATTCGTATTAAACTGAACAAAAATATAAAGGCAACATGTAAAGTGTTGTTCCCTTGGTTCATGAGCTGAAAATTTTTTCCCAGAAATGTTCCATATGCACGAAAAGCTTATTTCTCTCAAATTTTGTGAGCATTTCTCCTTTGCCAAGATAATCCTTCTACCTGACAGGTGTAGCATATCAAGAAGCTCATTAAACAGCATGATCATTACACAGGTGCACCTTGTGCTGGGGACAATAAAAGGCCAGTAATGTGCCGTTTTACACAACACAACATGCCACAGATGTTTCAAGTTTTGAGGGAGCGTGTACTTGGCATGCTGACTGTAGGAATGTCCACCAGAGCTGTTGCCAGATAATTTAATGTTCATTTCTCTACCATAAGCTGCCTCCAATGTTGTTTTAGAGAATTTGTCAGAATGTCCAACCAGCCTCACGACCACAGACCATGTGTAACCATGCCAGCCCAGGACCTCCACATTCGGCATCTTCACCTGCAGGATTGTCTGAGACCAGCCACCCGGACAGCTGATGAAACTGCGGGTTTGCACAACCAAATATTTTTTTGCGACTTGCTGATGTCAACATTGTGAACAGAGTGCACCATGGTGGCGGTGGGGTTATGGTATGGGCAGGCATAAGCTACGGACAAGGAACACAATTCTATTTTATCGATGGAAATTTGAATGCACAGAGCTAACGTGATGAGATCCTGAGACCCATTGTTGTGCCATTCATCCGCCGCTATCACCTCATGTTTCAGCATGATAATGCACGGTCCCATGTCGCAAGGATCTGTACACAATTCCTGGAAGCTGAAAATGTCCCAGTTCTTCCATGGCCTGCATACTCACCAGACATGTCACCCATTGAGCATGTTTGGGATGTTCTGGATCGATGTGTACAACAGCTTGTTCCAGTTCCCGCCAATATCTAGCAACTTCACACAGCCATTGAAGAGGAGTGGGACAACATTCCACAGGCCACAATCAACAGCCTGATAAATTCTATGCAAAGAAGATGTCACGCTGCATGGTGGTCACACAAGATACCGACTGGTTTTCTGATCCACGCCCCTACCTTTTTTTTAAAGGTATCTGTGACCAACAGATGCTTATCCGTATTCCCAGTCATCCATAGATTAGGGCCTAATTAATTTATTTCAATTGACTGATTTCCTTATATGAACCGTAACTCAGTAACATCTTTGAAATTGTTTTGGCAAGCCGAAGTTCGGAGCCAAAGTCTCCGCCTCTGTCAGTGATTGGTCAGTGATTGGTCAGCAGTAGAGATTCTTCAATAAAGTCTTTGTTGTCATTGAACGAGAGACGACTCGTTTTCCTGAAAAAAATATAATTGAGAAATACTGCACCAAACAGCTTTGTTAAGATGTAAAATTGCGCGACTAAGATCTCCTTGGCAAAACAGCAAAATGAATGACAGATTTTTTCAGTTATCTTAGATAAAATCGTACTTTTAGTAAGTGTATACTGGCTATGGCGTCTCAAAATGGACAACCAGTACTGTTACTGCTTTTGTCTCATTTTTCAAGCGAATGTCTTTTAAGGGAGTTGCAAAGTAGCTAAAAAGTAGTAAGTAGTTGAAAAATGCTGAAGTTGTTTGTGATGAGATTTGATCTCACAACCTTTAGGTTGCTAGTTGTTTGCGTTACACGCCCACCCTTCAATCCACACTAACCACCCTACTTTTGTTTTTGCCATCTGTAACCATCTGTCTCATGTAACCATACCAAATGTAACATCTCATACTAATTTGAGTGTCCCAGATTTACTTTTACTATGTTACGTCTAGTCTCTGAGACCAGGCTGGATTATGTACTCATTGTGCTGTGTGAAATGCCTTTGGCCACCACATACCACTGGTAACTGGTTATTGGTTTGACCTATCTGAGCCTTCTTGGTGACATGGAATGAGCTACAGCTAATCAGTATATTATAGCAACACAAGAGGCATCATCCTGAGGCAGAGTTCATACTATTTGTGCCTGTCAGTTGTCATGTTCTTTACATTATTACCTATGACAATGACTGCTTTACACACACACACACATACACACACACACATCCATCTGTATATTAGATAACGTCAGTGACTTTAGAGCAATGTGAAGCAACGTGACTTTCATGGTAAAATAGCTCTGCAATGATTTGCCTCAACATTATGCAGATCGGTAACTTCCATAGGGACCGTGACATTGCTCATTCACCTTGTTGGTAAGGGACAAGGCCATGTACTTGAGAGCATTTCACCATCTTTCATTCAAAATGTCTCTCAAAAGATGTATGATTTCACAGTGTCAGTGGATTTGGTATTGCTATTTCCCTTGGCATGCAAGGGAGGCGACGTGAACATCTTAAAAATCATAGCCAGCTGGAAGATTCCTTTTGAGCGCTGCAAGCTCGGTACTCTTGGGGAGAGCTGTGCCTAAAATCAGAGAGAGCGAGTGAGAGAGAGGTTGGAAGTGCAGTCACAGTATCCGTACGCCGATTGAAAACTTGTACTCTTGTCTCATTTTGTATTCCACGGCCCCTTTCCATTTTGCCATCAAAACCAAGATCACAACTATGGCTAATGGTGCATCCTACAGTATACAACCTCCGTCCCTGTCATGGCTTTCAGAGAGAGGCCTGCAGTTTGATCAGCACTACATGAGATGACAGGGGGGTTTGCCTGGGCACTGGCAGTTTCTTTCTGACCATTTTATGGCAGCTATTACCCTGCCTGTCATGCTAAACTGGCTCTAATGCACCTGTCTGCAGGTTTAAGAGACTGGATGAGTCATAGTCACAGTTTCACAGCACCAGCTGAGCCACCCCAGTCAGGCAACCTGCCGTCGTATGATGTGTCAGAGTGCTCACTCTGGCAGTTTCAGCTGGAATCTCTATCTGTCGTTCTCCTGTGGTTGTTCTCTCACTCTGTCTGTCTCTCTCGCTCTGTCTCTCATTTGTCTCTGGGTGCATCCCCTCTCTCCTTACTGGCAGTAATCTGAAAGAGCTGGACAGCTGTGTACGCATATGGGCAGTAGGTGTCCTCCATATTGCTTTCACCCATCTTGTGTCTTCATATCAATGCAGATAAAGGAGAGGTGGGAAAGCCGCTTTAGGTTCTTGAAAACACCCTTTAGCTGTACGTCTCCGTGACTTGTCAGTTTGTGTTTGTCAGTTTGTTTTTCTAAGATGTGCAGTGTGTTTTAAGTCTTTTTTTGATGTGGTTGTAGGCCACGTGATTGTGTGCACTTGTCTTTCGGCTGTTGATGCGCCTGTCCTGATATGTGCATAGTTACTACGTCAGCGTGTCTGTGAACTATTGAACTTGGCAGACCTTTCCAGTTTTAGACGGCTTACAACACAAGGTACTTTAACAAATTAAAAGGGGGGGGGGGGGGGGGGAAATCACACACTGTAAATCTTAGGGTGGGCAGGGAAAAGTGCACACATTTGTCTTGTTTAATGTCTGCCCATTAAAATCGCTTTGGAGGGTTTCCTTAACTGACTGTGAAATGATCACTGGGCTGAATGGGGAAAGAGATGGGAGGCAAACACATACACACAGTCTACCCACCTGGAGTGTTTTCTACCAAAGCCACTTGACTCCCTCCGTTGCACCTCATTATGCTATGATCAGCAGCAGATGAAACTCGTCAGAATGATTCATGACAATTTATGACAACAATTTCACGATGTCGTGACACACAGCAGTGGACAATCATGGCCGCCGCCTTCATGGTTAGCCAACGAGCCAACCTCCCAGTAAATCACTGCATGTGTCATGACAGTGTTTAGGCATTTGCCATGAACTGCCATTAATATTATTGTTGGAGTCATGTTCTGTTAATGAAAGTCCTACGTAGGGGTTATATGAGGTCCTGATGAGTCCCCTTGCTTCACTAGGATCTAAAAGGAAAGGAATAAGTCATGTCACGTAGGGTTTATGACATGGCCTTTTGATGTCTTACTCTGCTTCCAAACCGACTTTTGAGAAAAGGAATGATCCCTGTGGTAGGATGTAATGTATTCAATGTCTACACGTCATAGTTTTATGTAGGTCATATACTGCGTTCAGTGTTTTATACAATGTGGTGTTTCACACAATATAAAGGCGACACAAATAGCCTTTTAATCCTGTGAAAAGTGGGATTGTGGCATATGGGAATGGCATCACATGCATGGGGCAGAGCTGAGATGGAAATCTCACAGACACAATGAAGTCCCTTTCCCTCGCCTTCTTCAGTCTGCCAATCAGTCTAAAAGCTCTCATTGGTCTGCACTATGGCGCATGTTGTGTAACCCCAAAAAATTAATGAATGTGAGTAATAGAGAGGGCTTGTAGAACACAATGCCTTAGAAATGGGGGATTGGCTGGCTTCGAGCTCCTTTGAGATGCATATTAGTGCCTAGAGCCGAGTCTACTTTAGATCAGATACTGAGATAGAACTACAGGCTCTGTGAGGGGAATGAGCTGAAAGATGGTCCCTGCTGTTCTGGTGAAATGTTTGCTTTTAACAAGCATGGTGAGGTCTTGCAAACTGAGGTTGTCATACTTTACTTTCCCGGGCGAGTTCGCCGACTGCACTTGTAATGCAATTGTGCGTATAAAAGAACAGATCATCACTTAAGATGTGAGAGGCAGCCTATTTTGAAGCTTTGACAGTTGAATCGCTATCAAACCCCTGTAATCTGTTTTGAAATGTTGCTGTTGTTTGAGTGTGTTTATTGGTAGTGGTATTTCTTATGGCAAGCATATATGATTGTGGATGCTCTTGACTAGAGCTAAACCCCTAATTATCTGCTCAATGAAAATGGTCGTAGTGAGTGTGACAGGCAATTAATGTTGCCAGTTTTATATGTTGGTAATAAATGAATTGGTAATACTGCACAGTGATTACGCTAATACACCCACACAGTAGGTACCAAGTCCTTCTTTTAAGATTAAACTTCCATAATGCACTGGGCTTTTTTCTCAGTAGGTCATTACATTTAATGAATCATCTGTCCCAGAGAAATGTTTACAGATACGTTTGCGGAAACATGCATATTGGGGAGAAATGGATTTGGCTTGAGGGTTAAAATAGATCTCTTGCTCCGTCCCAACATTAGAGGGCAAAGGCACAACTTTCAGAGAGGTTAACTTTCCTCCTTATGCAACTTACTTGAGTATAACATTTAATTAGGATTATCTTGAGTGAGATTCTTGACTGCTTTGTTAAATAGGGGGAAAAGTACGGGTGTGAAAGCTATTTTTTGTCAATGTGTTTTCTTTACTACCCAATCCGAGCTTTGCTGTCAGCAGCAGAAGCTCGGCTTGCAGTGGTCGAAGTTAAGGCAGGCCCAGTGCATTAGCGGAAAAAGGTCTGAGTCAGTAGACTCCTGAGCGCCAAAGATAGAGGCCTGCCTTTCATAACGCAGGTCCAGTTTACCGCTCAAGGGACAAAAGGCAGGGAGCGCAACGATTAAAACTCCCCCTCCCCAAGACTTTTCCACGTGCAGAACTAGACATGAGTCATCAAAGGCGATTTGATGCTCTAAAGCCTAGCAAAGGTTATTAAAGAGAAGGGACCTGGTTTGACACCCCAGATTCTTCTATTCATCTTCAGAGGCGCATTGCTATTTCAGGCAGAATCTGAACTTTGACCTATTTCTGTTTGATATTTGCCTCACTAATAAGATAAGTTGCTGATAGTACTAAGAGGCTGAACAGACCCTAGATGGGTGTTGGCAAACATGAGAAATGGGATTCAGAATATGCTGACATATACAGTAGCTTAATTTCCCTTTCCTCCAGGAGTAAGCACATAAATACACATACTGTTCCTCATATAAATCTTTATATTTTTCACTTATCTTTCTTTTCTTCATGCAAACATAGATTCACCATAATTGCAGTCTGTTACTCCACTCAGAGGTAACCATTGCAGCCCTGTCCTAACAGCTCCAGTCTGCTTCACCTAGCTGTGCAGGGAGAGGTGTGAAATACCTGGGGGAGATAACTGGTAATTGCTCACAGGTGGGGGAGAGTGATAGGCAGTGTTAGGATCTGGCTAAGTCCAGGGTTACAGACCCAGGGGAGACTGGCTGGAAAATCAGTTTGCTGCTGGAAGAGGTGTTTGAGGGGCCAAGAAGGGCACTCGTCCTTTGCTTAGATAGGAGACCCCCATTACCCCAGGGCAGTAATGTGGACATTGCCTGGCAAAGGGTCCTATCCTTTAGATGAAATGTCAAACTGAGAAGCGTGATCTCTGATAATCTCATGGCATGTGTTGGCATCATGGTGAACTTGCTATCTACAGTTGAAGTTGGAAGTTTACATACACGTAGGTTGGAGTCATTATAACTCGTTTTTTAACCACTCCACAAATTTCTTGTTAACAAACTATAGTTTTGGCAAGTCGGTTAGGACATCTACTTGGTGCATGACACAAGTAATTTTCCCAACAATTGTTTACAGACAGATTATTTCACTTGTAACTCACTGTATCACAATTCCAGTGGGTCAGAAGTTTACATACACTAAGTTGACTGCGCCTTTAAACAGCATGGAAAATTCCAGAAAATGATGTCATGGCTTTAGAAGCTTCTGATAGGCTAATTGACATAATTTGAATCAATTTAAGGTGTACATGTGGATGTATTTCAAGGCCTACCTTCAAACTCAGTGCCTCTTTGATTGACATCATGGGAAAATCAAAAGAAATCAGCCAAGACCGCAGAATAAAAATTATTGACCTCCACGAGTCTGGTTCATCCTTAGGAGCAATTTCCAAGCACCCGAGCTCCTGTACCCCTATGTTGGTCCAAGGGGGACATAAAGCATATGCAGTCTCTTTTTCAGCTTTTTTGATAGCCCACTATATCAAGCAGAGCAGGCATAATCAAAATGACACTGAATCAAGGTTGAGACAAGCAGTTTCTTAACTTTGATGTTAAAATATCAATTTGTTCGCCATTTTAGAAAGAACTTTAGCAGCTATCAGGTCTCCAGAAAGGGATTGATCTAGGGACACACCAAGATAAGTTATACTTGTTTTAGATTCAATCTCCTTGCCTGCACAGTTTACCCAAGCAATCTACGTTTTGTTCCAAACAAAATCGATAAAGTTTTTCCCAAATGTAGCGACAATTTGTTGTCAGTCAACCAATCTCTAACAAAATGCAATTCCTTACTCAGGGTCTCCTCGATATAAACTATATCATTCCCTGATACCAGTATGGCTGAGTCATCAGCATAAATAAGGAGTTTGCATCTGCCATATCATAAACGTATATAAGAAATAAGAGAGGCCCTAAAATTGATCCCTGCAGTACTCCACAGGATATTTCTTTGGCCTCTGACAGAACATCACAAACATTACATTCTTGTGTTCTGTTGGTCAGATAAGACCTAAACCAATTCACTGCTACACCATTTAGACCCATGCATTTCAGTTTCATCAGGAGAATATCATGGTCCACAATGTCAAAAGCTTTCTGCAAGTATAACATGACCATACCTGAATAGTTCCCCGTCTCACTTTCCTGCTTGATGTGGTCAAAAAGGTGGATAAGACAAGTATCAGTGGAATGAGCTGTTCTAAAACCAGATTGGAGTTCATAAAGAAGTTTGTGCTCTGTATCCCTCAAGTTTATTAAAAACTAATCTCTCAACAATTTTGGATAAGCTGCTGAGGATCGACACAGGCCTGTAGTTTCAGGAACCACCCTGGCTGTTTTGAGATAATTGGGAAATGTACCACTACTAATAGAAAGGTTAACAATATGCGTTATCATTTTAGCAGTGACACAAGCACTATCCTTTATGAATCTTGCAGGGAGGTTATCCAGCCCAGTTGCTTTTTTTGTGCTCGTTAAGCATAGTAGATTGGAGACTTTGTCCTCTGTTCCCATGCACAGCTCAAACAAATAATTTGTGATACCTTTGCTATGGTAAAAGTTGTTAATGAAAGACTGGCCATGGTATGCAGGGAAGGTTGGTAACTTCTTAACCAGAGATGAGGCTATAGGAGGTAAAAAAAAATTGTTAAAATAATATGCAACCTTTGCCTGGTCATAGCATAAAACATCATCAATATCCAGGCCAATACTACAGGATTTTACCTTTATAGGGAGTTTTTCAGCCAATGTCCTTTAAAATGTTCCACAGTTTACAAGGCTGATGTAAGTTGTCATTAACAGTGTCTATGTAATGTTGGGATTTGGCCTTATCCATTTTGTATCTTGCCTGGTTTCTACAGTTAATAAAACCATAATCTTGTTGTAGATGTATCCTTTTGAATTTGGCCAGGTAGCGATCCCTTTTCCTAAGATCTCGGAAGTGATCCATTTTCCTGACCGCTGTTTGATTCAAATTTGTTTCATCGCCAGAAAGTCGAGTGCAGACAGAAACATTTATTTTAAAAAGATACCAAAGGTACCTGTTCACCCACGACTGCGTGGCCAAACACGACTCCAACACCATCATTAAGTTTGCTGACGACACAACACTGGTAGGCCTGATCACCGACAACGATGAGACGGCCAATAGGGAGGAGGTCAGAGAACTGGCAGTGTGGTGTCAGGACAACAACCTCTCCCTCAATGTGAGCAAGACAAAGGAGCTGATCGTGGCCTACAGGAAAAGGCGGGCCAAACAGGCCCCCATTAACATCGACGAGGCTGTAGTGGAGCAGGTCGAGAGTTTCGAGTTCCTTGGTGTCCACATCACCAACGAACTATCATGGTCCAAACATACCAAGACAGTCGTGAAGAGGGCTCACCAAAACCTTTTCCCCCTTAGGAGACTGAAAAGATTTGGCATGGGTTCCCAGATCCTCAAAAGGTTCTACAGTTGCACCATCGAGAGCATCCTGACAGGTTGCATCACCGCCTGGTATGGCAACTGCTCGGCATCTGACCGTAAGGTGCTACAGAGGGTAGTGCGAAAGGCCCAGTACATCACTGGGGCCAAGCTTCCTGCCATCCAGGACCTATATAATAGGCGGTGTCAGAGGAAAGCCCATAAAAATTTCAGAGACTCCAGTCACCCAAGTTATAGTCTGTTTTCTCTGCTACCGCACGGCAAGCGGTACCGGAGCGCCAAGTCTAGAACCAAAAGGCTCCTCAACAGCTTCTACCCCCAAGCCATAAGACTGCTGAACAATGAATAAAATTGGCACCTGACAATTTACATTGACCCCCCTCCCTTTTGTATACTGCTGCTACTCACCATTTGTTTGTTATCTATGCATAGTCACTTCGCCCCCACCTACATGTACAGATTTTCTCAACCAGCCTGTACCTCCGCACACTGACTCTGTACCGGTGCCCCCTGTATATAGCCTCGTTATTCTTATTGTGTTACTTTTTATTTTAGTCTACTTGGTAAATATTTTCTTAACTCTTCCTGAACTGCACTGTTGATTAAGGGCTTGTAAGTAAGCATTTCACTTGTTGTATTTGGCGCATGTGACAAATAAAGTTTGATTTGATTAATTCTAAAATAGATTTTTTTTTTGTCGTCAAATCTACACACAATACCCCATAATGACAGTCAAAAAAGGTTTTTAGACATTTTTGCCAATTTATGAAATATTGAAAACAAAACTACCTTATTTACATAAGTATTCAGACCCTTTGCTATGAGACACGAAGTTGAGCTCAGGTGCATCCTGGTACCATTGATCATCCTTGAGATGTTTCAACAACTTGATTGAAGTCCACCTGTGGTAAATTCAATTAATTGGACATGGTTTGGAAAGGCACACACCTGTCTATATAAGGTCTCATCAACTCGTCCTAATGTAAATTTTTTCACTTAAGAAATACTGTACCAAACATTCTAGTCAGATGCAAAATTGCAAAATCGAAAGCCTTGGCCAGGTTGATGAAGACGGCTGCACAGTACTGTTTTTATCGATGGCGGTTATGATATTGTTTAGGACCTTGAGTGTGGCTGAGGTGCACCCATGACCAGCTCAGACACCAGATTGCATGGTGGAGAAGGTACGGTGGGATTCGAAATGGTCGTGATCTGTTTGTTAACTTGGCTTTCAAAGATTTTAGAAAGGCAGGGCAGGATGGATATAGGTCTATAACAGTTTGGGTCTAGAGTGTCTCCCCCTTTGAAGAGGGGAACAACCGCGGCAGCTTTCCAATCTTTGGGGATCTCATACGATACGAAAGCGAGGTTGAACAGGCTAGTAATAGGGTTTGCAACATGCTGACACCTTAAGAGTCTCTAGCAGGTAATTTGTAACACTTAGAGACATTCTATTTTTGAGTGATTACATTTTATGCACTGCAGTAATAATATGAAAATAAAAAAGCATTAAAAAAAAGAGGCAAAACTTGAAATAATTTTAAATAACATGTCAGAGTAAGGGTTATGAGAATGGTACTGAAAGTTCCTTTTTTACTGGGATCAGGGCTTTGAAATCAAGCCTAGTTGTTGTAGATGTGATACTGATCTGAATGGTATCCGGTGTTTGGCAAAAAATCTATACTCCCATTTGTTGTTCTGAGGGCTGTATTATCTCAGATCTAACTAAACAGAGATTCATGGGAGCGGCTTATGCATGTATTCATATCATTTCCCAGGGACATTCTGGAATAACTAGTGTTGGTTTTGGTTATTGCTCAAAAATGCAGAGCTTGTTTTTGTTTAGCGATTTTTTTTTACATTTTACACTAGAGGCAGACCGTACCCAATCTCTCTATTGTTTGGGCAAGACTGTTGTTGGGCTTTTCCTTGATAACATTTTTTGTAGGGTTGATACATTTTTCGTAAGCGAAAATTAAGTCCGAAATTTCAAAGTGATTACAAACTTAAGAAGCCTTTTTAAACCTCAAATGCACTACAAGTTTTACATTTCCTGAAAGTTCTTCTGCAACAGGGTGATCAAATTAAGTTCCGGCACCTGTATAACACAGTCCTAAACAAGCCTATTTGATTTGCCCATATTCCAATGTTCCCTTTTTTTATTATTATCACAGAGTAAGTTAGCACTGTATCTATTAATTTCACAACTTCGCTGAGAGAATGCCTCGGTACCATTTCCAAGACAGCATAGATCACAAAGACGCTATTCGATTACAACCACATAAACAAATGCAGGAAATAAAAATGACAGGTCAGACTGTAGAATGACCCCCAATATGGCCTAGTGAGTGAGCATAAACAGTACATTTCCGCTGTGTCGGCTGTCAGGCCCCTCTGTTATTTCTGATTCACGGAGCATGGTTATTGACCTATCATTACTCCTAGAAGCCCTCCACTCTGCTTCATTGCAGAGGAATTCAGCTGACTGTTTTTGTTGTTGGATGAAGCAGCACATTGACCGGGAGACCAGACCAGCACTGGGGCTGGATGGAGTGTGCTGGCATCTCACTTCAGAGCTAATCCATTGTCTTCCCCTCTGACTGCAAACAGCGTTTTGGCAGGCACCGCCGCTCCCTGAATTCTGCATTCGGCTCGTTCGCCTGCCAATGACTCCCCTTCAGCTTTGCCGCTGTACCCATGTTATTATCCAACCTCTAGTTGTGTTGAGCTCTTGTTAATTTTTTTGCGACCACCGTTTTCTAGACACAGCCTCGTTTGCCCTCCCCTTGATTCTAAACAATCCCACTTTTGGGGATTTTATTGCAGAATTTGCTCTGCAACAACCATCCCTGCCAACCCTTGAATTGAATGTCGTCCAGACATTACGAGGTCCAGTGTATTAGCCATATTGGTAATTTGCACCATCAATGTTAAAGTGGGAGTCTTCGTAAATGTGGCACTTAAGCTTGTACCACTGTATGCTCTCTCAAATAGACTAGGCACTTCAGCCCGGATCTGATTGAGCAAACAAAGAGTAAACTTAACCTGTGTAAACATCTTCGGCAAACAAATCCAGGTTTGGAATGGTCAGTGTTGTCATGACTTTGGCCTGTGGGTAAGGTTTATAACCCCCCCCCCCCCCCCCATAAATATATTTCTCCCTTCCCTCTCTCTCTGACTCTACTGAAGGACTCTTGAATAGCCTTTGTTAAACATAGAGAGTCTGGGAACATCAAACAAGGAACCATATTTCGATAATAGAACCAGTTGAGAATATGCGTTGGTACGTAATGAATATGATGTGAGTTCGGTTGTCATCTGAGACATTATGATTGATGACAGGACGACATAAACTGTATCTGGGAAAGTCTACACATTGTAGTTATCAGATTCACATGGAATTGTTGTGAAAAGATTAAATGTAATTTTAGCTTCCAAATGAGAGAATTGGGTTTTCATA